>NC_056739.1:1531912203-1532052203 GCF_019279795.1 Protopterus annectens | reverse complement strand
AATTCTTAAAATACATACATATTTTGAAAGATTAGTGCTTATGACAAGAATCTTGGCTAGATGCAGAAATTCAATTCTTTCTAGATATAAATTATACTACTGAAACTACTATAATTAACTTATGGGATATCCTAAAAGCATATTTGAATGGGAAAATACTTTCAAGGTATAAAAAATTAAAAGAATGGGAATCAGAACTCCAAAATAAACAAATCACTGAACTAAATCTAAACAATTCTATAAATCCTCAAAAAAAACAAAAAAGCTATTGAACAAACAAAAAATACACTGAAATCCTAACTCATAAAACAAATCTAGCACTAGAAAGATTAAAACTGAACTCATTTGCTGTATCACCAAAACGTGCATAACTTAGCAGTTAGAATTAAAATTGAAGCTTCTGAAAATAACATCTCCAGTATTATTCATGAGGGAAAAAGAAACAAAATAGTATCAGACATAAATGATATACTGGATGCCTTTAAACATCATTACTATGACCATTATAGGGAAGAATCAGCACATACTAAAATATTAAATTTAGAGTTAAACTCATTTAAACCAAAAGTAATTCCCAAGAAATTAATACATGACCTTCAAAAACAAATTTCCCTAAATGAAATTACGGAAAAAAATCAAGGAAAGTAAAAATAATAAAGCACCGGGAATTGATGGAATAATTAATTGTATAAGATATTTCCTTCCTCAGTAATTTCTTTATTTCACAAGACATTAAATGAAATACAAACGAAAAACGTAATCCCACCCTCATGGAAATACTCTTTAATCTCACCCATTCTAAAAGAAAATAAAGACCCTTCTCAATGTAATTCTTGTAGACCAATCTCAATCCTTAATAATGATTATAAAATGTTTGTCAATATTAGTTAGTAAAATCAAAAACCTTTAACACATTATAAACTTAGACCAAACTGGATTTATTTATAATAGACATACACGAGATAATATTCAGAGAATATTAACACTTATAGATTTTTCTAAACAAAGACAATAAGGAAGCCCTGATAGCAACTTTGGACATAGAAAAAGCATTTGACTCCCTCAGGTGGGAATTTCTTTTTAAGGCCTTAGAATTATTTAATTTTCCATTTAAATATATTTCATTAATAAGAAACATTTATAAAACTAATCTAGCGTATGTCAAACTTGGACCTTTCTCTTCTGAATCTATTGAAATTTCCAGAGGAACAAAACAAGGATGCCCAATGTCTCCCATTCTATTTTCTCTGGCAATAGAATTATTAGCTTCATCTATTCGCAACAATCCCATAATATATGGAATTTATCTCTATGGTCAATTTAACTCAAAAATTATGCTATTCGCTGATGATATATTACTCACACTCAATGTTTCAGAAGAATCTGTACATGAATTAGATAATCAAATTGATAAATTCTATTTGATCTCTGGACTTTCTTTTAACAAATCAAAGTCAAATTGTTTATATTTAAATAAAAAAGTGGATCCTTCTTGAACACGAATCATATAATAGGAGAACAAATTTCCACAATAAAATACTTGGGAATAATTCTATGCAATAAGATGGAATTTACTTTAAACTTAAACTACAATAATATAATAATATAAAAATTAATCACAAAATGGAATAAAATACTTTAGAAATTTGAAGACAGACTTCATATGATAAAAATGATACTACTTCCAAAAATAAACTACATCGCACAAGCCATTCCAATGATTCCAGATAGAAAATATTTAAAAGACACAAATAAAATCCTTTTGAATTTTCTTTGGTATCCAAAAAAATTGGATTGCTTATACACAATCACATAAGACCCTGGAAAAGAGGTGGTATTAACTTTCCAGATATTGGGACATATAAAGGCTTTTTTTTTAATTGTCATTAATTAGTTTGATTATTATTCATCAATTTGGAAAACAATGCACACTATAATTTTATTAAATGAAAATAAATTAACTAAAACTCTTATCACAATAGAACATGATAATATATTTTGGCAAGGCTTAATGATTAATATTCAATATAATATATCAAAGCCAACCAATGTAAACTATATAAATAACATTTATTATTTATTTAGAAGATTTATTTATTCCAACACTGACATTAAGATGTAGTTAGATTTGATAATACTCTTTAGTTTTACAAAAAACATCTTTAATAAAATTCACAAAAACACTTTAACAATTTGGCAGATGAAAAACTTTTCCTGTTGGCAACATTGTATAAAAAAAAGTATTAGACTCTCAACAAATTCAAATTTTATTTAATATATCAAACGACGATTGGTTGATACTCCAAAGCATATTACCAGATGCCCAGGATTTAAATAGAATAATTATCAATTCTTCTTCTTAGACTTCTTTTAAATTCATAAATCTTATGTCTGACGTAATATGTAACAACTTTAACTGGACCAACTTGACATCAAAAATATATAAAATATTAATGACCTATAAATCCAATACTGATTTGAAATTTTGGAACTATTTAACTAAAGGACATCAATCTAATTTATCAGAAGAAAGTAAAACCAATCTCTTATATTCAATCAACTCTGCATTTAATTTACAAATATGGAAAATTTATACTTGGAAATTTATACACTGAGCATTTATTACACCAGATAAATTAGCTAAAATCACAACAACTGAAAATACTTGCTGGAGATGTCTACTAATCTGTAAAGCTGACTGGAGTCATATATCTTATGAATTTGTTAAAATTAAAAAAAAATTGGGAAGATCTTACTAAATTCCTAAAAGCTATTTTCACAGATGCATTTATTTTAACCAAATCCTTAATTTTCCTAAATGTAAATGATAATGCTGAAATGAATAAGAAAGATTTATATCTACTTTGGTCCATATTGGCTGTAGCGAGAAAATGTATAACAAGAACTTGGATGACAACACATGAACCCACTATGGAACAATTCTTGAAGCTGCTGAAAGAAACTGTATTACTTGAAATCAAAGTTAAAGAACTGAGAACTGCTCCTAAAAAATGGACCAACAATCCTTGGGTGAAAATCCTTGCTCTTTTTGAAACTGGACTCTGACTAACTTGTCATGTGTAACTTCTCTAAAATTATTGTTTGTACAGTATTTGCAATATTTTACATTATTGTTCAAGCCAACTGTGTATAGTGCATATAGAATGTTACAACTCTAATCTATATAGAAACTGTGTGATTATCAATATATATGAAAAAAACAGGTGCAATTGCAGAGTGCTAAAGAGAAAAATGAAGTACCTGGATAATATGCTTGAGTTTAGAAATATTACTGTCAAGCACTTATTTTTTTTTATTGCTCCAGAACACAAAATCTGTAGGCACAATGACTTAAACAGAAAGCAGAAAGGATTGTTGCAAAACCTAGGGAGCCAAAAACAAGAAAAATAACCTGAGGTCATGTAGAAATATTGTAGATGTTTTGGAGGCCGCGGTGGTGCAGTGGTTAGCATTGTCACCTCACAGCAAGAGGTTCACCGGTTCGATTCTCGGCCTGAGCGCCTTCTGTGCGGGGTCTGCATGTCCTCCCTGCGGTCAAATGAATTTAAAGACATGCAAGTAGATGCATGTGTGTGTGGGTGTGCCTTCCATGAAGGTTGGGCACTGGGCTGGTAACTTGACACTGTAAAAATTCACTGTCAGTCATTAGCGGACTGGAGTTCCACTTTGGCGACCCCTAACCAGGAAAAGCTGAAAGACAGTTTTGGAAATTTTATGAAATTTTGTATAAAACAGAGACGTGTGAAATCAAGAAAAAGCACAAATGGAAATATCTGTGGAAGACTTAAGGTAGATGAGGTAAATGAGGATCAGCATATAAGTTAGGATAGGAAGTGATGAAGGAAAATGGTGATGTATAAGCAGTCTGCAGAAGTCTCCTGTAGTAGATGGTATTCCAGTAGAAGTTTGGAAAGTAGGAGGTGAGAAAATGATAAAGACCTGGAAAGTTGTATTTAATATGTTAAGAAGGGAAGCACCAACATCCTGGAAAAAAAAGCTGTGGTGGCTGTAATACCTAACCACTGTAAAGACCCATCAGGTCCAGCTTCATATAGGCCAGTTTGTTTTAAACCATGATTTGAAAGTGTTTGTCTGTAATGGCTAAAAGAATGACAAAGGTGACATCAAAATTGATAGATACGGATCACTGTGGTTTTGTGAAAGCTGGTATTTTATGAGTAGGGAAGTGGAAGCATTTGCATTTCCTAATACAATAATAAAGTTAATTAGAAGAATATATGAGGGATAAGAAGCAACTATGAAAGTTGGAAGGTTCCTCTCTGATATGGTGTGCCTAAACATAGGAGCCAGGCAGGAGGGTTTTTTTTCCCTTTGTTATTTGCATTATATTTAGAACCAATTTCAAAGAAAATAAGGGACTTAGAAATTCAAGGATATAACTGGTGTGATATTCAAAGAAATTTGACTTTATTCACAGGTGATATTTTTTTGTATTTGTTAGAACCAGAAAAGGGCATCTCAGTGTGAAGGAACATTCTGAAACAGGTCTGTTTTTTTTTTCGTGATAAAAAATGAATGAAAATAAAACAAATGCTATTACTGTAAAGTATGTACCCATGCATGAGTTAGTTCAGCATTACCCATATTTATGAGGACATAAATGAAGTATTTAGGAGTATGGGTTTAAAAGGATTGTGTTATGGCAGCTATGGATATGTAGGAAGAGACTAAACAGCAGATAATACAAAAAAATGAAAAAATGGAAGCGCTTGCCTTTGTATAATGGATAGCAAGATACAAGCAGTAAAAGTGTTTTTAGTCCCTTTAGTTTTCTGCACAGGTAAGGCATATTTTTATCAGCCAGTGGAGAAGTTGTCGATAGTAATTAATAAGAGAGTTGAAAGATTTTATCTGGGAGTGGGAGAGGGCAAGAGTCAAATGGGATAAGTTGATCTTCCAGCAGAACAAGGCAGATGTTCTTCGTGTTTCACTCTTGCAGTCATCACACTTTGGTTATCTGCCTGCAGGTAGCCCTCAGTCGGCCCGAATACCAGAGTCTTGGGATTTTCTGCGTCAGATGCTGTCACTTCTTCCATGACATCAAGGGTATAAAACTTGCAGCCGATGCCATCAGTCTTTCTTGCCGAAAAGGAGCCCGAAGCAGAAGCAATTTGCAAGTGCTGGTCGGCCGCTACCTGAAATTTTCATTTTTTCGAGTTTCAGAACTGAAGTCTTCTAAAGCTAATTACCCCGTTGGGGATTCTTTTTTCTTGCTCTAACCAATGTCAGAAAAAATTGACAGTTGTCTTGCCTGTGGAAAGCAAATACCTCACAGCGATTTTCATTCTTACTACGTCACCTGTTTAGGCTGAGACCATAACGTCCCTAGATGTCAGTTTTGTACTTTAACGCCCAAACTATTTGTCTTCGGGCTATTTTTGTAACTAAATTCTTTCGCTCTCGTTCTCCATATTCCAAAATGGCTTCGGTAAGCCATCTGACTACCGATCTTCTGAAAAAGTGCAAAGACAGTGGCAGAGACAGACTGCATGAGTCAAAAACTGCTGACGACACTTCCGTTAAGCTTGTCTCCAGTCCACCGGTACTCAGTGAGGCGCCTTTGCAGCCCCTGATGCCCGCTTCTACAGATTCGCAGGCCTCTGATGAGACCCATTCGGAGTCCGGTATGCCGCGAGATGCTTCTTTGACTATGGAACCTGCGGATGTCTCTACCTTGGAAGAGTCCGGAGCCGCTGCGCAGGCACTGGCTTTTTTTGAGGGTGGATTCCGACCTACTGATATTCATATTAGACAAACAACTTCATTTCCTAGTAAAACTACCGAGTTTCTTAGGCCCAGAGTTCACACTACACCTAGAAAACCGACGTCCAAAGCACATGCTTATTCTCCCATGCCAAAAAAAATATTTAGAATGGCTGAAGACCTTATTACTCTAATTAGGGGAAGCCAGCATTCCCCTGCCAAAAGACAAAGAATTGAATTTCCTTCTGATTCTACAGACCAGGAGTCTGATGACTCTGACCCTTCTGATTACCAGGATATACATACCCTTATCTACCTATGAGGATTCAGATGCAGAGGAATCCATTCCCTCTGCCTCCCCTCCAGAGTATTTCTCTTTTCTTTTTTTCTTTTCTTTTTGCCCTAGATCAACTTATCCACACCCCCACCAGGGGCAACAGTATCCTAGACCTAGTCATTACCAACATGAGTGACCAGTGTTCCACACCTGAAGTCAACTCCTCGTTGGTCCGATCCGACCATAAGCTAATCACCCTTGATATCCACATCCCACCCCCACCCCCATTAAGGAAACCACAGTAAAAAATTTCTCCAAAGCCAACTTCATGCTTCTTAAGACAGAAGTAGTGAACTTCATGACACCCATGCAGATGGACAATACAGTTACAACTGCTGAATCCTACACAAATGCACTCTATAAGCACTTACATGAGTGCATGGATCGTGCTATCCCAAACAGAACCAAGACGCTATCCTCCAAAAAAGGAAGCCAATCTGGTGGTCCCCTGCCATAAACAAACTGTACAACAGAAGGAAGAAACTGTTGCAAAGAGAGTAATAACCTAATATAGGCATAATAAACCACGTCGTCCCACAAGATGGGCCAACTGGGGCTCACTGAGAACCCACACACTAAAAGTTGCAGACTCAAAATCTGACCTCAAACCAGTGACAAGGAGTACCACAGGGTTCTCTCCTGGGGGGGACTCCCTCCTGGTATCTACTTCTCTGAGTACTAACACAGACAACACAGTCTCTCTCTAAGGCTAGCAGAGATGAGATGATGACTGCAAACTAGTCAAGTCCCCAAATGATGAATGATGAAACATCCTACAGAAGAGCCTCTGAGAGAGATTGTGGTGTGTCAGCAGCATAGCCAAGCTCAATGCCAAAAGTGTGCAGTCAGCCCCTCTAAAAAAAAACTGTCTGTACAACTACCACATAGGCAGCAATCTACTTAACACCGAATGGGTGATGAGACCTTGGGACCCAGGTGGACAGTAGTCTCTCCTTTGATCGCCACAGTAGTCAGGAAGTCCTTCTACGTGGCACACCTCATCATAAAAGGGTTCTCATCCAGGAAAAAAGAGGTCATCGTTCCTCTCTACTCGACACTCATTAGACCCACTATAGAGTACAACGCCCCTTTTGGAATGTACCTCACAAGACATCTGCAGCAGCTGGAAAGGCCACAGAAGTACCTCACAAAGAGGATTACTGGACTCAAACAAATGCCCTACACTGACCGCCTCAAAAAACTCCAGCTTTACTCCGTAGCATATCGCCTACTCGAGGTGATCTCTGCCTAACATATAAAGCTATGTTAAACCCAGAGCTGTTGGACATGCTACACCTAAATAAATCCCAATCCTTCCAAGCTACACGCTCTAGGGACCTAAACCTTGTCACCACAATAAACAGGACATGCTGGAGGGCTAGATTCCTATCCCAGAGACTTCCCATACTCTGGAACAGGCTACCCATCTATGTCAAGCAAAGCTCTTCATTCGCACTCTTCAAGAAATATCTTGATGACTGGATGGGAAATAGGAAATACACCCCCGGGGATCACTTCTGTGTCTCTGCTCGACAGTGGCACAGGAAAATAACTTTCTTGGCTGTGGTGTAAGCCAGGGAACCTTGTTGGCTAGGCTT
Organism: Protopterus annectens; assembly: GCF_019279795.1. NCBI lineage: Eukaryota > Metazoa > Chordata > Ceratodontiformes > Protopteridae > Protopterus > Protopterus annectens. Next base: position 1,532,044,523 of record NC_056739.1, on the reverse strand, counting down.
ACGTAGGCCCTTGGGCCGATAGCCTAGTACCTACCTATGAACCTATGGTGAAACCTTGCATACCTTAAGAGAGCATTTCCGCTGGGAATGCCAGGACTATCCTTATTCCAAAAAGAGACTCGGGGAATTTTTAGATTTGCCTCAGCACATGCCTTTAGCTATATACCCCGATGTCTTCTTGGAGCCCAGTCTTACTCCTGACACCTTACCACCAGCTCCTAGAAAACTTGACAGGTACTACAGAGTACCCGATTCTCTAAGAATCCTACTGCAGATCAAGAGACCATTTCCCAGGGACCTAAAGGCATTAAGGCTACTACAGCTAAAAACCCTACCCCTTCAGACAGGGATTCTAGAGCTTTAGACAGATGGGGGAAAGAAAGTATATACCTCTGCAACTCTTGCCATCAGGGCTTTGAATTGCCAGTTTCACATGTTGAGTACCAGCAACATATTATGGAACTAATTAAACAAAAAATGGTGTTACTTTCAGATTGTGCAGAAAATAAAGATTTACAAGAGTTAATGCATTCTGCAAACCAATTTAGTAAGCATACTTTGCAATGTGGGTTTGATGCCTTAGAAGCAAGCACCTTGCAGGGCTGCTGTCACTGCATCTGTACCGAGAAGGCATGCTTGGCTAAAAGAACAAGTGTTGCCTGACCATGTCAAAGCAAAAGTACTAAATGCTCCATTAAATCAGGAGCGTTTCTTTGGCACAAAAGCAGAAGTTGTTCTTAAAAAGATGGAAGAAAAAGCTAAATCTTTGCAAACAGTCAAAGATTTCTTACAGGTGCAGCCACCTAGGCATTGGCCTTCAAAACACTGGTCCTTTCCAGTCCCTCTCAGTCCAAACCTAGAGGAAGCAGACCACCAAGTTTACAGTCTCAGGGTATGCAGAGAGTGTTTCCACCTCAAAACCAGGGAGTGGTAAGCCACCCTCTTATGAAAAAAGTTCACAATTACTTTCCAATTATCCTTCCCAGTCATGCCCAAGTACTTGTGCCCCTAGGAGGAAAACACGCCTTTCATGCAAAAAACTGGATGTCCATTACTCAGGACCAATGGGTTCTAGACATTGTATCCCAGGGATACAGATTCTACTTCCACTCACTGCCAACAGCAAGCGGGTTGCCAGACCTTCCTCCAAACCAGTGGGCAGAGGCTCAAAAGCAAGTACTTTCCCTTCTCCATATCAGGGTATATTCATCCTGTTCCAGTAGAACAAATGGGACAGGGTTTCTACTCCAGAATGTTCCTGGTGCCCAGAAAAGAGAGCTCTTGGTGCCCTATCCTAGATCTATCAATTCTCAACACCTTTTTGGTGGTCCCAAAATTCAAAATGCTTGCACTGCAACAGCTTCTTCCTGTTCTAGCCAAGGATGCCTGGTTAGTCACCCTAGACTTAAAAGAAGCTTATCTGCAAATCCCCATAAGGGAGTCTTGCAGGAAATATCTACGTTTCAGGGCAGGCTGTATGCACCATCAGTTCTCTGTACTTCCCTTTGGCTTATCTACTGCGCCCAGAGTATTCCCAAAATGCCTGGCTCCAGCCATTGCATACTGCAGGCAGAGAAATATTCAAATCTACCCATGCTTGGACAATTGCCTGATTCAGGCGGACTGTCCGGAATTGCTACTTCAGCACCTGGCATTTGTAAAAAGACTTCTGACTTCACTGGGAAACACCATCAATGAAAAGAAATCACAACTGGTGCCCAGCCAACAAATTGTATTCCTGGGAGCAAGCTTGAACACAACTTCCCAGATGGCATTCCTCACTCCAGAAAAAGCAGGTCCATCTGACAAACTATTTCAAACTAATGGCCAACAAAACCCAGCTATTTGAAAGGAAAATACTGCAAGCCCTAGGGTTCATGGCCTCATGCATTCTGCTAATTCCATATGCATGACTGAATATGAGGAAACTTCAGTGGTACTTAAAAATCTCTGGTGTCAACATTCTCATGACCTGGAAACAGTGATTCCTAAAATACCTTGTCTAAGGGCCGAGTTCCTTTGGTGGGCAGAAGCATGCAACCATAACAAGGGACTTCCTTTCATGCAACCCTTTGGCCACCCAAACCCTGATAACAGATGCATCAGACTATGCATGGGGGGGCTCACATGACGGGCAAATGCATTCAAGGCAAATGGAGCCCAGAACAAATTCCCCTGCATATCAGTCAGAAGGAGATGCCTGGTGTACAGAATGTTCTGACAGTCTTCAAATACCTTATCCTTCCAGGACAGCTCCTGATAAAGACAGAAAAAAAACAGGGTGGGACTCATTCTTACCCACACTGCAGGTTAGCCATGGCTCTGGAATGCAGCCTTGAGCATCCAAGTGCCCCTACAAGCTCAATTCCTGCCAGGCAAGCAAAATTCACTGGCAGACGACTTAAGCAGAAATCTACTGGACCCTCACGAGTGGAAACTGGAACCCAACTCATTCAAACTTCTAACCCAGAGGTGGACCTTTTTGCCTCCCCCTAAAACCACCAATTGAACAAATATTGCACCAGGAACACTCACCGCAGAGCCTGAAAGGTGGACGCCCTATCCTTTACATGGGAAAACCTCTCAATTTATGCCTTTCCTCCTCTGTCCCTCCTCTCAAAAGTGCTACTCAAGATCAAGCAGGACAGGTCAAGGGCAATCCTTATTGCACCAGACTTGGCCACACCAGCACTGGTACTCACTCCTATGCAGTTTGACAGCAGTGCCACCCTGGCACATACATGAGACAGGAGGGACAGATTTTGCATCCACAGCTGCAAACCCTAAACCTTGTAGCCTAGCATATCCCATGAATACACCACCAGCATCCCTCAGCAAACAGGTGCTGGACTTCATCCATGAGGCCAGAAGGCCTAGTACTAGGAAATCCTATGCTAAAAAGTGGAAAAGATATTGTTTTTGGTGTCAGTCTCAATGAAAGGGACACAGCTGTGCCCAACTTACCTCAAATCCTTGACAACCTAGCAGAGCTGCGCCACAGAGGCCTATCCTTCTCATCCATTAAGATTCATGCCTCTGCTGTCTCAGCTCATTATAATACTGAGCCCCCCTCTCTTTTCTCACCCTCTCATCAAGCAGTTCCTGAGAGGAGCTAACAATTTAAAGCCCCCTATGAGAGCTCCCACTCTGGCCTGGGACCTTAACTTTGTACTGGAAAAGCTCACGCTTCCACCTTTTGAACCTGCTGCTTCAGCATAGTTAAAATTCCTCTCTTGGAAAACAGCCTTACTTCTAGCTATTACTTCAGCAAGAAGAGTGTCTGAGTTGCAGGCACTAATGGCGGTGGAGCCCTTCATTATTTTCCATGCTGACAGGGTTTCCCTCAGGACTAACGCTTCCTTTTATGCCCAAGGTGGTATCCAGTTTGGCTTTAAACCAATCCATCCATTTAACAACCTTTTTCCCTAATCCTCAGAATAGAGGGGAAAAGAATCTTGCACTCCTTGGATGTACACAGCTCAGGTTCTACCTTGACAGGAATAAGCCTTTTAGAAAATCTGACCAGCTACTAGTCAGCTTTGCTGCAGGGGCAGAGGGCAAGGCCATTTCAAAGCGAACCATTTCCAAATGGATAACACACTGCATCCATTTCTGCTACAAGCACCATGGAAAACCTACCCCTCTGGGGATCAGAACTCATTCCACTAGAGCTGTTTCAACCTCTACAGCATTTTCTGGAAGCTGCAGCCTGGAGTTCTGTACACGCCTTCAAGCATTACCACTTACCTATTTTTTTCTAAATCCAGAGCTGGATTTGCTACAGCAGTCTTACAAGGCCTGCTAGCCAGCCCCAACACTTCTTGACTGCCTCCACCTTCTTCAGCTTTAGGAATCAACCCAAGTGTGATGACTGCAACAGTGAAACACGAAGAACATAGTGCAGTTGTGTACAACTACCATACATGTAGATTTTCGAGTGTATTCACTGTTGCAGTCCTGGTTTCCCTCCCTCCAGCCCCTTGGCTTTCTCTATCCTTTTAACCTATCCTGTTTATGGCCGTCTTTTATGGCAGGGGTATTTACTTTTTACTGGAGGTGTTCCACACCATGTAATAGCTTCCTATTTTGGGGGCTCCTGACATCTAGGACAAGAAAAACTGATGTAATGGCATTGGCTGCATGTTTTATACCCTTGACGACCTGACGTCATGGAAGAGGCGACAGCATCCGACGCAGAAATCCCAAGACTCTGGTATTCGGGCCGACTGAGGGCTACCTGCAGGCAAGATAACCCAAGTGTGATGACTGCAACAGTGAATACGCTCTAACATCTACATTTATGGTAAGTGTACACAACTGTACTTTTAGTATTACCTGTTTTGAAGGGATTTTTTAGACGTACACAATTAGGCTCTTATACATAACACAAGCAGAAAGCTACAGTTCAAAGTGGAAACGAATGATTGAAGCTGGGTAGTAACTGAAGAAATAAGAAAAGACTGGGATTTTCGATGCAGATCTTTAAGGAAAGTAACAGCCATACAGTGCATGATATAGAGTAGCAGAAAGTATACTAAGAACTAAGCCAGCACGAGAATGGCGAAAGGAGATTCTGCAGTAAAGGGTTACTGCAATTAGGGGTACAGAGACTAGGCAAGAGGGAGCTGGAATTTACTGGAGGAAGTTGCCAAAAGAACCAAGATATTGGGAACAAATAATTTGAGAGGGAAAGGCTGTAGAATAGAAAGAGGGCAAGAAGACATTTGCATGCTAAAGACTGCCTTTCCTTTCAGGGATTAATATCAGAGTATAGGCAAAGAGAAAGGGTCTGGGGAATCCTAAGTGAAAGATCTGAACTGCTTGAGTTTTTTTTTTTTATTTATTTAACATTTGTTTACCAGGAAAGTCCAACTGGGACAGAACACATTTTCCGAGGAGTCCCAGGGAGAAACGCTCCAGACACGTCTTTGGAGTTTTTAGTAGAATTCATAACATAAGCTTCTGTTAAATAAGGAGAGTTATTATAGCATATGAAATATTGATTACTATAAAAATCAATAAAGAGAGATCAGAAAAGACTGTGAAGAAAGATTAGATAAGTCATTCATTAAGAAACAATGGGATGACGTGTATGGCTCCCAAATATGCAATGAAATCTACAAGTTTTCGTTTTTTTGTTGTGAAGTATTTGCATAGGTACTTCTGTACCCAAAGCAGACTGCAAATAATTTTTCCTTTTGTATAAGATATTGAATGTTGGAGGTGTAATTGGGAAGAAATAGGTACCTGGAAACATATGTTCTTAGAGTGTAGTGAGTTAGCAGACTTTACAAATTCCATACAGTGTACTCTGTCAGGAATACTGAGTGAAGAAATGATTGTAACTTAAGGTAGTGATTTTTTTTTTTAGCTGTGATACAGGATCTTAATTTCCTAGACATAGTAAGGCCTTAAGTTTAATTCTGGCAGCTGCCAGAAAAGCAGTTGCTAGAAACTAGCAATCAGAGTCTAAGCCAACCATACTTGAAATAGTGAATATTGTAAAAGAGAGACAAGAACGGGAAGTAAGGTCTTTAGAAAAAGGTAGGAGTAAATTATGTGGAAAAAGTGGAAATTGTGTTACAGTACATGCAGAAGAGTGTTTTGGAGGAGGAACGAGGTTTGAGAAGGCAGGAATTGAACAATTTTTGTAATGTTGGTTTGATTATATTGTATAGAATAATATAGACTATGTATAATATTTGTAATTGTGAACTTGTTAAAAATGGTTTGATTACTTTTATGTAAATGCAAGTTTGCCAATGTCACAAGTGATTTAAAAAAAAAACACCTTTAATGAATCAAGTATATTCTTCTACTTTTACCTTAAGAATTCTGATTTGTGATGCTCAGATGCCAGACATTCTGTTGGCTTCTTTTGAGTATATGAGAAAGTTAAGTTCTAGCTTCTCTCTTTTCTCCAATCTGGGAACAAATGTATCTGGGAGTCCTGGAACCATTTCCCCCAGAACGAACAGGGAAAGGATTTTATTCAAGAAATGGAAGTCAAGTCCTTTCTTTTCTACAACTTTGCATCTAAGGCCCATAGTTTAAGATGCTTTGCCTTCAACCTCTCTTACCTTTCATCTCATCTTTTATTTTTATGTTAACGCTAGATTTAAAAGATGCTTATAATTACATCCTAGTTCTCAAAGACTTTGGAGACATTTTTTAATTTTTTTTCCCTGTGTCTAGCTTACATTTTCAGTTCCATGTCATACTCTTTGTGCTGTCTACTGCTATGGTGGTGTTTACAAAGTGTCTGACACTAGTAATATAGCTCATTGCAGGATGCATGCTATTCATGTTTAGAAGTCTGGCTGACATTTGCAAACTCTGCCCGGGTTATGGACGTTCTCCTTAGTCTGGGATTCCAGGTGAATATTCAGAAGTCTTCTGCATTCCTTTTCACGGGGTAGTGTTTCTGGGATGCATCCCTTATGAGGGTTTTTCTTCCTCAGAACAGTGTGAACTTTTACAAGGAACAGTTTATGATTTTCTAGAACCAATCTCTGACTTAAGCCAGGGAATATCTAAGAATTCTGAGTTTCATGGCCTGTACAGTTCTCTTGATTCCTCCGGGTAGACTGAAAAGAAAAATTCAGTGTTTCCTCAAATCAGTTTGGACCTAATACCAACACCCACTATTTTTTTCAGGTCCCAGTGTTGGGGGTTGATAAAATGGAGTTACTTTGGTGGATTGACCATTTATCTCGCAACTCTGGTCTCCCCTTCCAGGTTCGTATTCAGTCTATAACCACAGATGCCTCAGTCTGTGGAACAAGCAAGACAGACTAAAATACTCTTATAGTAAGAAAAGTTGTCAAACTTCTAAACCATCTTTTGACTCCAGGCACTCTGCTAGTAATCGCAAAATACCACAGTGATGTGGTACATAAACAAGTGGGACCAGATCACACACACTGTGCTGATTAGCTGTGGTATCCATCAGAGCAAAGCATTGCAGACAAGATCAGCAGGACCAGGGTGGGCACTTTGAATGGAGACTGAACCCAAGGGTTGCCCTGGAGTTGATACAGCTGTGAGAAATTCCTCAGATAGATCAGTATGCCTCCATTCATAACAGACAAAGAAATTGTGCTCCACGATGCCTTGCAAGCAGGCCATGGAAGACATCTATGGGAATATTAGGCTAACTGCCCTGAAGGGTCATTTTAAGCCTATCCAGTAACACAAGGACAGAATCAAACCCTATACCTTGAGTCTACGAGGCAGAGACCTTAACCATTATGCCAATCTCACATCTGTCTTCTCATTCCCATAAATGGGAATGTTCCTGTATGCCTTTCCACTGACAACCAGGGCCATGCTAAAGATTCAGAAGGACTCATCAGAGATCATCATGGTTGACATCCTTTTGGTCCAGGCAAATCTTGGTTCTCCCTTCTTTTGAAAATGGCCAGGGGCAATTACCACAAGCTGCCCGATATAGGACTGGGGTTGTGTTGCATCCCAAACTTCAACAACCTCACTTAAAAGTACGGATGATTTGCTTTAAGCATTTTGGCCATGGCATTTTTACTTTTTAAGAGGTTGGCTTTATATGCCTGAGTGTACCCATAAAGAGTTAAAAAGCAAAAAGTCATGGGCATTCAGAAGTCAAGTAACTGAAACACAGTATTGTCCTTAAGGGTTCATTTACATATGTCCTGTGTACCAGCATAGGTTCATAGGTAGGTACTAGGCTATTGGCCCTAGGGCCTATATAAGTCTAGCCAAATGGTACCCTGGCTTTTGCCACCCAAGAAAATTATTTTCCTGTGCCCCTGTCAAGCAGAGCCACAGAAGTGATCCTTGGGGTGAATTTCCTATCTCCCATCCAGTCATCAAGAGTTTTCTTAAAGCGTGCCAATGAGGAGCTTTGTTTGATATAGGTAGTTTGTTCCAGAGTATGGGAAGTCTCTGGGACATGAATCTATCCCTCCAGCATGTTCTGTTTATTGTGGTGACAAGGTTTAGGTCCCTAGAGTGTGTAGCTCGGAGGGATTGGGATTTAAGTGGAGCATGTTCAACAGCTCTGGGTTTGACATAGCTTTGTATGTTAGAGATCTCCTCTGATTAGGCGATATGTGACGCAGTAAAGCTGGAGTTTTTTGAGACAGTCTGCGTAGGGCATCTGTTTGAGGCCAGTAATTCTCTTTATGAGGTATTTCTGTGGCCTTTCCAGTTGTTGTAGATGTCTTGTGAGGTACATATCAAAAGGGGTGTTGTACTCAATAATGGATCTAAAGAGTGTTGAGTAGAGGGGAACAATGACCTCTTTTCCTGGATGAGAAACCTTTTGTGATGAGGTGTGCCACGTAGAAGGATTTCCTGACCTCTGTGGTGATGTGTGTGCCACGCAGAAGGATTTCCTGACTACTGTGGCGATGTGTGTGCCACGTAGAAGGATTTCCTGACTACTGTGGCGATGTGATTATCAAAGGAGAGACTACTGTCCACCTGTGTCCCAAGGTCTCAAGGTCTCATCACACTTTGTGTTAAGTAGACTACCACCTATGTGGTAGTTCATGGGTACAGAGTTTTTACCAAAAGGGATGACTCTGCACTTTTTGGAATTGAGCTTGAGGCCATGGCTTTGACACCAGGCATCTGTCTCCATGAGGCCCTTTTGTAGGATGTCCACATAGTTAGGAGTTTTGATTATGGCTCCTAGTTTGGAGTCATCTGCGAACTTTGTTAGCCAAAGACATTCTGTGTTAGCCTGTACTTCAGAGAAGTAGATACCAAATGGGAAAGTACCCAGGACTGAACCCTGTGGTACTCCACTTGTCACTGATCTGAAGTTGGCTTTAGAGTCTGCAACTTTCACAGTGTGGGTTCTGTCAGTGAGCCAGTTGGCAACCCATCTTGTGACATATGGATTTATACCTAGTTTAGTGAGTTTATCTATAATTCCAGAGTGGGGGGTGGTGTCTGCAGCCTTGGCAAGATCTAGATAGGCTGTGTGAACCACCTTACCCTCATCTATGGCTTTGGTGACCGCTTCAAAGAAGTCTATCAGGTTTAGGAGACATGATCTGCCTTTTACAAACCCGAACTGGGTAGGGTCCAGAGTTTGGAGATTACCAATGTCATTGTTTATAAGTTCCATAGCCTTGCAGACCAGGCTCGTCAGGTTAATGGGGCGGTAGTTCCCGGGGTCTGTGCTAGCTCCCCCTTTGTGGAGTGGGATAACCGTTGCTGTGCGCCATTCAGTGGGCACAAAGCCTGAGGTGTGGCTATGATTGAACATGGTACTTAGGTGGGGGGGTCTAGTTCGTTCTGTAGTTCGTGTAGCACGCAGCCTGGGATGTTGTCAGGTCCCATGGATGCTGTGTTCTTGGCTTTGGATAGTGTGTTTTTTACCTGTGCAGCCATGATTACAGGAACTTTGCATTCTTCCAGTATAGAGATGGGCCCTTTAGGGGGTGAAAGGGGTAAAGTTAGCACTGAGCCTATCTGCCAGGATGTTGGCAATATCAGTTGGTTCTGTATATTTAGTGCCATTGTGCTGTAAAGAGCAGATCTGAGTGTTGCCATTGAGATTCTTGACATAACTATAGAATGCTTTGTGGTCGTCATTAGAATCAATGGCGATTTTGTTTTCGTAACTAGCTTTGAAGGATTTTATGAGGGATCTCAGCTTTTTACTGAGACTGACCACGGAGTTCCTCCAATTGTGGGATTTTACTCTTTTTTGCAACAGTTTCTTTCTTCTGTTGTAGTTTGTTTATGGCAGGGGACCACCAGATTGGCTTCCTTTTTTTGGAGGATAGCATCTTGGTTCTGTTAGGGATTGCACGATCCATGCACTCATGCAAGTGCTTATAAAGTGCATTTGTATATGATTTGGCAGTCGTACCACTGTTGTCTGTCAACATGGGTGTCATGAAGTTTGCCACTTCTGTCTTAAGAAGTGTGAAGTTGGCGTTGGAGAAATCTTTTATGGTGATTTCCCTAATGGGGGTGGGATGTGGATGTCTAGGTTGATTAGCTTGTGGTCGGATCTGACCAACGAGGAATTGACCTCTGGTGTGAAACACAGGTTGCTCATGATGGTAATGACCAGGTCTAGGATATTGCTGCCCCTGGTGGGGGTGTGGATGAGTTGATCCAAGGTGTTGGAATTAATGGATTCCAGAAAACTTTGAGCACAAGAGTTGGTACACGAGTAGTTTTCCCAGTTAATGGTGGGGTAGTTGAAATTGCCCATTATTAGGGTGTTAGGGTGTACCCTAATAAATAACTTCAGGAGGTTTAAGGTATTATACATTGAAGACTCCAGCTTGGCTGGGTCGGTGTTGCTTTTTTTTTCTTAAATGAAAACGTATCACTTGTCTCCAAATCTGGCAATCAGAAAGCAGCATAAATCCATATTAGTAAAGATAGTCATACCGTCAGAAGGGGCTACTCCAGTCAAAACTGTGGCAGAAAGTAAGTGTCTCAAAATTGGAGACACCAGAGTGCTTGTGGAAAATGTTTAATGGTATGTTGTCCATCTCACCTTCCTTTCTGGTTGGGTTCAGAGCCGATCTTGGCTCCGACTCTGCCACTTCTAAAGCTCGAAGAGTCCTTACTGGCTCGAGGCTAACCCCTTATTCCAGCATGCATAGCGGTAGCTACCCAGATCTCGTTTGCCTCTTGCAGTGTCGATAGTCTTCTGCTGGCTTAAGCTAAGTAGTTTATTTTTTTCTGTAAAATTATTTGCTTAGGCTAATTTTTATTACTAGTTAGAGTTTACCCGACTTATCATCCCCTATCTTTATTACTGTTGTTTGCTGTTGATGGGCCGTTTCCTCTCAGGCCTTTTTTCTGTGTGTTGTCGGCAGCCCATTTTTTCTTCAGGGTTGTTGTCTTGTCTCTTTTTTTCCCCTCCTTGCTACTTGGGGAGAAGCTGTTTTAGTTAGAGGCTTTCTCCCTTTGGGAGCATTAGCTGTTTAACTTGGGGGCTTACCCCCTTCTCTTTTTTTTCCCTCCTTTATTTAAAAAAAAAAAATCTATACTCTTTATTGTGCTTCACTATTTGTTTGTATGATGTCTAAAGAATGTACAAAGCAGTCGGGTTTTAAAAAATGCGACTCGTGTTGCCAAAAAATGTCCCTTACGGATGGGCACGAGTTGTGTTTATTGTTTAGGTGCAGTCCACACCTGCAGGACTCGTGCTCTGTTTGCCATGCCTTCAGTGCACAGGTTTTGCAGGAGAGGCGCAACAAACTGATTTTGAGAGGATTGTTAAAACCTCAGGTAGAGGTTGCATTGGATACCCAACCTTCCAAAAAATCAGATGATAAATGGGCATCTTCGTCGACTCCACCTTCAGTGTCTACAAAGTCAAAATCTAAATCTTCGGATCCTTCGGAGTGGATTGTTGCCTCCGAGGACTCCTTTTCTCTGGTGGCTCCATCTGTGGCTTCGGAGCCAACCCGGACTCGGAAGAAATTGAGAAATCCTTCTTTGGACCCGGTGAGATCTGTGCCTCAGTCTCCAATTTTACAGTCAGAAGCAGGTAATCACCAGTCCTCGGCCCACTCCTCTTGGTCATCTAGGAGTTTATTGGATAATGATGTTGGAGAGAGTGGTGAAGAGGCTGCTCAAGACACAGGTATTTGATCAGTTGTTGTCAGGGCCAGCCCAGAAGGAAGTGGCTCTGTTGTCCGATCCAGCCCCTGTCTCGGTTCCTCCTCCGACTGCGTCCAATTTGGAGCCGGAGTGCATGGAAGTAGTATTGGTGGAACTGTCTGTTCCTAAATTCGCTCTGACCTCCTCGACAGTCCGCTCCATTGAGGGGTTTGGGTGCCGAGACTCACTCGTTTGCTCTGAGGGGGGAAGTGGCATTGGACCCTTGTCCGACCCCGCTCTCCCTCTAGGAGCTTCGGCACTAGTGAGTTCGGCTCCCACATCTGCCTTGGAGCTGTCGCCTTCAGTGAGGTGGAGGTCTCCAGGCTCTTCGGAGCCGGTGGCTCCCTCGGTTCCGGATTGCGGCACCGTTGAGGTGATGAGTGTGCTGTCCACCGAGACGGCCCCACCCTCTGTTCCATTGGCTCTGTCCCCATCGATACCAGTGTCTGCCTCAAATCCTTCTCTCCGTTCCAAGCGTAGGGAACCGATGCCCCAGGACGGCCCACAGGGCAACTCCTCATCTTCCAAGACCTCTCCTGCGCATGCCTCAGAGGAGGTTCCTAGGAAGCAAAAATGTAAGAGGAAACCTGTGGACTACCCTGAGTCCGTCACCTCTGACACTGACTTGGAAGGGTCCCCATGGTCCTGCTTTGAAGATGTCTCATTCTCAGGCATTCTGGAGATCCTTAGGCAGAGGGGAAACTGGAAGTCCCTTGCCCTGTCTGAGGATGAGTCCGTGTACCTGGACGTGTTTGGTTTCCGACCTTCCACCTCCGGGTGTCTCCTCCTTTCTACCCACTTTTGTCTGTAGTGAGCCAAAAGGGGTGGAGTGCTCCAGAGACCATGGAGCCAATTCCAAGAAGGCCAAACAAATTTATGATCGCACCAGATGACAAGACCTTTCTCGCCAAAGGCGTTCCAGTTAATGCTATGGTGGTGGCAGCAGCCACCAAGAAGGAACTCTCAGAGACTTTTTCTCCTATCCATCTGCCAAACAAGGAGTCCAGAGCCATGGATAGATATGGGAAGCTTGTTTTCTCTTCAGCGGCCTTTGCTCTTTGTTTGCTGAACTATTTGACGCAGTTCACAAGACTTCAGAGGGATCTCCTTAAAGAGCTGGGAGATTCCCTCCAGGATCCTTCAGCTGAGGGAGCGGCTTCCAAGTCGGCTAACCAGCTTGCGACCCTAACCTCCATTGTCAACTCCTCCATGTGCTTGATCTCTTGCACAACAGGTGGAGTGAGTAGGGCTGCAGGCACAGGAGTGGCTCTTCGCAGACATTCCTGGATGCGCTTTTGTCAATTTGTGGAGCCCTTTAAGTCCTCCTTTGCGAACACCCTGTTTGATGGCTCGGCCTTGTTCGGGCCTCAAGTTCGACAGACTCTTACCAGGAGTGAATGAGATGGCAAAACCCTCTCTGCCGTAGGAGTCCGTTTTTCCACTCCATCCCAACCTTATCTCAAAGGCCAGAAGAGTGGCAAAATGTGGTTCCATAAATCCCAGGGAGCTTTGCCAGACACTCGTGGAGAAAATTCCCCCAAAGGCAGAGGGGGAAACAATAACAGGAGACGCCGACCTCGTGGCAAGGGGGGTCCACAACAAGGCGACAGAATATGTTCTCTGCCAGACCCTTTCAGAATCCATGAAGGATTGCCCAGCTGCTCACCTCTGGGGGCAGTCGGGGGCAGAATTTCACTGTACCCAAATGCCTGGCAAGATACAACAGAAGACGAATGGGTATGGTGTATAATATCCAGGGGTTACAAAGTTCCCTTCTCTCAAGCACCCCCAATAATTAAAAAATCATCAATCTCAAATGTTCCACACTAGTCTTCGGGATCAAGCAGCCATAGAAGTAATAACTTTGCCGCAAGAAAGAGCCATTCAGGAAGTACCCACAGACCAGATAGAATCTGAACTTATTCAGGGTTCTTTTTAGTTCCAAAGAAGACAGGGGACTGAACAACTATCTTGAATCTCAGCAAGTTAAACAGGTCAGTAAAGAAGACCAAGTTTCGGATGGTGACACTGCAGTCCATTGTACCCTTTTTGGGTCAGGAGGATTGGATGTGCTCTATCAATCTCCAGGACGTGTACTACCATATAAAAATGGGCAGGAGGTCCAGGAGACATTTACGCTTCCGGCTGGGAGTCATTATCCGTTCAGAGCTCTGCTCTTTGGTCTCACCACAGCCCCCAGGGTGTTCACCAAATGCAAGGCAGTAGTAACAGCTCACCTGAGACATTTGGGATTCCAGGTGTTTCCTTATCTAGACGACTGGCTCCTCACTGCCACCACCGAGCATCATCTCCTAAGGGCCAGAAACCACACGATTCACACTTGTGCTTGCCTAGGAATCACAATAAATTACGAAAAATCTGCCTTGTTGCCCTCTCAGTGTATTACTTTCATAGACATTCAGCTAAATACAAGAGACCTGATAGCCAAGCTCCCACAAGAAAGGATGCTTGCCATTCGAGGCCAGGTTTCTCTCCTCTTGTCAAAATCAAAGGTTCAGGCTCTATTTGTCTTGAAGGTCGTGGGTTTAATGGTGGCTGCCATTACTGTAGTTCCCTTAGCCCGTTATCATATGAGGATTCTGCAATGGATCCTCTTCACTCAGTGGTTGTATATCAGGACTTACCAATGTCTCACATGATCTTAATTACGGATGCTTGCAAGAAATATCTACAGTGGTGGCTCCACTCTCCCCTAGTCACTCTAGGCAGACCCTTTACTTCTCAGATGGGGGGGGGGGGCATTATCTGGGACAGATAGTCCAAGGAACTTTGCAACCTCACGAGTACCATTTACACATCAATGTCCTGGAGATGAGAATGGTGTTACTAGCATTGCAAGCACTTCACAATTCCCTCCCTTTGGGCTATATAGCAATTCAGACTGACAACATGTCCGTAGTGTGGTACATCAACAAACAGGGTGGAACCAGATCTTACCCCTTATGTCGGGAGGCCCTTCGAATATGGCAATGGTCGATCTCCTCTCAGCGTTTTCTGGTTGCACCGCACATTCCAGGGAGGTCCAACGTTATAGCAGACAAGCTCAGCAGGGCAATTCTCATGCCCCACAAGTGGTCTCTGAAGCAAGATTTGGTGGATATGATCTTCCACAGATGGGGCCAGCCATGCTGCGATCTTTTTGCCTCTCACCTAAACAACAAATGCAGCAGCTACTTTGCCCTAGTTCTCCCTCCGGGACAGTCACCCAGAGATGCACTGGTCCACAGTTGCCCCCCCCCCCCCGGGATTCTTTATGCCTTTCTCCCTTTCCTTTAATTCCAAAAGTTCTTCAGAAAGCTAAGCTGCTGAGTTGTAAGCTGATCCTCATTGCTCCGTACTGGCCTCGTCAGATATGGTTTCCGTTCCTTTGGCATTACCTGAGAGGGGGAGCCTTGGATTCTGGACCCAGTTCCATACCTCCTAACACATCAGTCGGGTGCTCATCTTCCATTCAAACTTCAAGCTGACAGCTTGGTTTCTCCACTTCCGATCCTAGCCAGGCTCCCAGATATCTCACCTATGGTTCAACATATTTTAGTCTCTTCCCATAAACCAACTACTAGGAGACTTTACGCTAGTAAATGGAAGAGATTCACCTCCTGGGCCGAGCAAAATGACATTGATACCTTTACAGCTCCAATTGCAAAAATCTTGGACTTCCGGGCAGAAACTTTCAAAAAAGGAGCAGCGGCTGCTATGATTTGTGTTCAACTGGCTGCTATTTCTAATTTTCATATGGGCCTTCTAGGTTCTAACGTTATGTCCCATAAGTTATGCAAGGCCTTTTTGAAAGGTTCTACACTATTAAGGCCTCCAATCCGAGAACCTCTCCCATCCTTGGGATTTAAACTTAGTACTAGCTGCTCTGATCCTTCCTCCCTTTGAACCAGCTGCTTCTTGTCCTCTGAAGTTCTTATCATGGAAGACCCTCTTCCTGATTGCTGTTACATCAGCTAGGTGGGTTTCCAAGTTACAGGCACTTTCCATTCGCCCTCCTTATATGATTTTTCACAAGGATAAAGCATCTCTTAGAACTAATCCTTCCTTTTTTACCAAAAGTCTGTTGAGACTAATTTGAATCAATCTATTGAACTTCCTGTTTTCTTTCCTAATTATGGCAACAAGGCAGTGTACAAATTGCATCAATTAGATGTCCACAGGCAGTTACAATTTTATCTTCAAAGGATCAAGGACATCAGAAAATCAGATCAGCTGTTTGTATCCTTCCCTCAGAGCAAGCAAGGCTCACCAATGTCCAAAGTGACTCTTTCAAAATGGCTGTCAAATACTATTACTTATCTTTTTGAGTCTCGGAATATGTCAGTCCTAGGAAAAGTGAGGGGACATTCCACTAGGTCCTTGGCTACCTCCATAGACTTTCAAGCTAAGCTTCCTTTAGATACTATTTGTGCGGCAACAACATGGGCTACTCCCCATACCTTCATTATTCATTACAAAGTGGACATGGCCTGTCGGAACAGGGCATCCTTTGGTTCCACGGTTCTGAAGTCTGCTTTCCAGTGAGCCAACCAGGATTTAGGTGCTAGGGACGCTGTCCCAACTAGAAAGAAGGAAGGCGAGATGGACACCATAACATAAAGAAGTTATGTTCTTACCATAACATTCCATGTTTGTTGTCCTTTATCTCGCCTTCCTTCTTGCGTTCCTCCCTCCTTCCCCCATCTTGGATGATTGAGAGGAATTTCCCTTCTGGCTGATATGGCTGAGTTTCCTTTGCTTTTCAGCCTTTAGTATTCACCTCGTCACCATGGTTGACCTGTTGTTGTCAGTACAAGGAGCCTTTATTGTTTAGTTAACTCTTTCTTTGGGTAATTCATAATTTTCCTATCTAGTGGTTAGTTCTCTCAAATGAGATCTGGGTAGCTACCGCTATGCATGCTGGGATAAGAGGTTAGCCTCGAGCCAGCAAGGACTCTTCGAGCTTTAGAAGTGGCCGAGTCAGAGCAGAGATTGGGTCCGAACCCAACCAGAAAGAAGGAAGGCAAGATAAAGGACAACAAACATGGAACGTTGTGGTAAGAACATAACTTATTTTTCACTGTACAACAGTCATAGGAGAAGCAAGTCTATCCAAGCCACCAGGAGATGTTGAGAGGCAGTATGAGATTCAAGATGTTCTTCGTGTTTCACTGTTGCAGTCATTACATTTGGGTTATCCTGCTGGCAGGTTGCCCTCAGTCGGCCTGAATTCCAAAGTTTTGGGCCCTGTATCTGTTGCTGTCGCCTCTTCCCTGACGTCAGGTCGTCAGGGGTATATAAGATGCAGTCGACACCATTTTCTTCAGTCTTTCTTGCCGCGCGGTGCCCGAAGCAGAAGCATTTCGCAAGTGCCGGTCGGCTGACTCCTGAGATTTTCGTGTTTGAGTTTCAGATCCGAAGTCTTCATTAAAAGCTAAGTACCCCATTGGGGAAACTTTTTTCTTGCTCCAGACCGATGTCAGAAAAAGTTAATTGCATTTCTTGTGGGAAGGAAATACCTCATAAGGACTTTCACTCTTACTGTATTCCTTGCCTAGGCCATGACCACGACGTTTCTAGTTGTCGTTTTTGTACTAGTTTAACCAACACACTATTAAGCGTCGGTACGATTTTGCATTAAGCTATTTTGGGTGAAGATTTAACTGTACAATGTCGTCTGATAGCCATCCGTCTACCGGGGTTCACAAAAAACGCAAAGAAAAGGACAGGCAACCAAGGTCCAAAACCGATGACGAAGCTTCTCCTAAGCCAGTCGCCGGTACTTTGCTGTATATCTTTAAAATATTTTTTCTGGAAGATCAAATATATTTTGTTGTGCAAAACAGGTAGCAGAGGAAACAAGGTTACAGGCAACAAAGAGCGAGACAGCAAGCTGAAGGGGATTCTGCTCATCGTTCTTCTGACAACAAGAAAGCCTGTAAAGGGACATAACCAATGAAACCTTTTCCACTGTTCCAAAAGAAAATGCCTCAGCAACACAAGGAATCAGGAATACACTGGACTTGAACCACAGACTGTTTGGAAATTGTGGATCAGGCAGAAAACAGCAGCAATGAGAAATTAGCTGATAAATTGAGAGAACTGTAATGTGTCTATTTCATTAGATATAGTTTAGAACTCGTAAAACATAAACCCCATTTGTCATTAATGTTTAGAATGATACTGATTGGACCGAAGAAGCAACTGTAAGTAATACTTCAGTATATTTATATAAAAATGTCCTGATGGAAATCACATTATATTGAAAATTCTGTATAGTATGCAGTCAGAGATATTTTAATTGTTGGAGTGTTTTATCGGTGACTGTTGTATACGCTAGTGTTACTGAAGTAAGAAAGTAGTTGCAATGTACCCAGACTTTACACTGTAGTAAGATAAATCCTGGAAAGAAACATGATAAAGCTATTGTAATATCAGGTTGCTGGGAAGATGTAAAATTGCATTGATCATAATTACATAATTAGAAATGCAGTGGTAGATGTTTAATGCGCTTAGTTTAAGTTACAGACCTTTTTTTTAGCAAATGGGTTGGAAAAAACAAGGTAAAGAAAATGAGGAATTTAAGAAATTGCAGTTTTTTTCTTGCATTTGCACAGTTGCTAGCCATTTTTCTTTCACTGATGCAAGCTTTTGGCTGTAGATGGGCTGTATTCAAGTGCAGGTAATTAATTGAGAGTTCTAAACAGTGTATTCCGAGTGAAGTAAACAAAGTACAATGTAGTTAACTTCGAAAAGATATTGACAAATAGTTAAATGAAAATAAATGAAGCAAATCTATAGTTACACAAGTACTTGCCTCCGTAGCAGCTTGGTAGTTAATGCATTAAATGTAATAACATTCGTTTTAGTTTATTTAAGGCAAGCCAGTGCATTTTTTTCTTAAGGCTAAGCAGTAATGTTTACTGAAAGCATGCAGGTTGTTTTTCACATCTGGGAGTGGAATGGAAACGGAAACAGATACCAGTCTGTGCAAGTGGGAACATAGGCTGCACTGTGTGCTTTAGTGTGGTTATCCTTAACTTTAGAATAGGTAATGTTTGTGGGTACAGCCATTGATTTGAGGCATCTCTGCTCCTCTCTGGGAGGATGCATTACCTTTATGGAAAGTGTATGAGATAAAATGGATTTTTTTTTTTGAAAATGTATTTAGTTTTTTTCCTAAAGTGTCTTTATTGAAGCAAACAGGAAATGTTACATGGGTTCACACAGAGGTGTGAAGAAGCAACTATGTACAAAATCAGTCTGCCAGTTAGTGTGTACATGTAAGCTACAGAATGGAAATGTATTCAAAAGAACTGTCATGTATAATACATAGGAGTAATAGATTTGTATCCATAAATCTGCTTTGTCACTAGCACAAGGGAGTGTTGGTGTCACTACAGGTGTAGACAAAAAGCAGAGATCATTAAGAAGTGTAGCATGCAAGTAGCAATGTTGTAGGAGACATGGTTGGATAGAAATGAGCATGTGAATTTTGCAGACATTTCAGGGAAGACATTCAGAATGTCAAGGACAAAGGAAAAAGAGTAGTACTGATTAGTGAGAAATGTAATAGTGATAGAAGGGGGAAGGACAGTAAGTGTTAGTGTTTGGACATTGCACATGTTTAAAAGGTGGTGGCGTTAAGCAATGTTTTTATCAATCTGTAGTGCAAAACTTTTAGCACAATGACTTAGGCAACAGAAGGTAGAAAGAGTTTATAGCCAGGTTTAGGGAGTCTAGGACAAGATAAGTAACCATAGGTCCTGTAAAGGTATTAGAAATATTTCAGAAATGTTAACATTTCTGTAAAGCAGGGGGATGAGGAAACCAAGAAACTACTTTGTCATGTTAAGGTGAGAGGAAGATGGGGCTCAACAGTTACTTGCTAGAATAAGAAATGAAATAAAAACAGTGATGTATATCCAACAAGGAGGTCTCCAGGAATGTGTGATATTCCTTTGGAGATTTGAAAGTTAGGAAGAAAGAAGGTGATGGACATCTGGAAGGCTTTGTTTAACAACATTTTAAAAAGTGTGTGTGTGTGGGTGGGGGGGATACCAGCATTTTAGAAGAAAGCTTTGCTAGTTGTTACCCCAAAAGGGATAAAGACACTTCAGGTCTGATTTCATATAGAGCCATTTCAGTTTTATTCCACAGTTAAAAAGTGGTTATCTGTATTAACTAAGATAATGGCAGTGGTATTGCCAAATTTGATAGATGTGAATTTGTAGTTTTGGAGTGTGATGACAAACATTTGACAACATTAGTGTAACGATGATCCAGAAAGAAGCAGATTGTAAGAAAACACCACTGTTGTTGGGTGAGTCTTTATGCAGAGAAGGTATTTAGTAGTCAGCCGGGATTTTATGAGCAGGGAATTGGTAGCATTTGTTTTCCCCGATAGAATAATTGGGTTAATAAGAAGGATGTATGAAGGGTTGGTGAGATGATTCCTCTCCAACAGGCTTAATTTTAGTAGGGGAAGCAGACAGGGATGTCTTTTTCCTTGTTTGCTTTATATTTAGAGCTATCAGCAATGAAAATAACAGATTCATAAATTCAAGGATATAGCTTGTATGGTAATCAAGAAGTCGTCTTTATTTGCAGATTATTTTATTTCATACTTGATCCAGAAAACAGCTTGCAGGGTTGTGGAACATTGTGAAACAGTTTCTAGTTGCATCGGGATATAAAATATGTAAACAATATGTAAACAAAACAAAAGCTGTTACGGTAAATTGTGTATCCACACAATAATTTACTTAGAGATGCTGATACTTATGGAGACCATAATATCTTAGGATCATAGGAGATTACTAGGCTATTGACCCAGAGGTAATTTTAAGCCTAGCTGTTTCATCCCAGTGTAATACCATGAAAATGCTAGTCAATACACAAGATTGCATTCAGTGATGACTGCCCATGTCCAAGAGGGGTGTGAATGTTGTCCCTGGTAAGAATTTACGGTGCCACATCTACTCATCCAGGTTCCTCTTTAACAGTGTAATAGAGATGCTCTGTTTCACATGAATTGCTAGCCTCTTCCAAACATGTGGCATTCGGTAGGAGATAAATCTGTCCCTCTAGCATATCTTGTTTAAGTCTCAGGGTATATTTAGGTCCCTGAAACGAGTAGCCTCAGTCCCATTTGATTTACTGATATGCAGTAAGTTCATTAGGTTTGGGTCTTGGATTACTTTGTAGGCCAGGTATAAGTCTCCACAACACAGAGTATAGTGACAGGGACTTTAGTCAGTCTGTGTAAGGCACTTACTGGATCCCCCTTGATCTTCTTTATTAGAAACCTTTGAGGTCTCTCCAGTTGCTGCAGGTGGTTTGTACATTCCGAATAGGGCGTTATACTCCATTATGGGCCATATTAGTGCAGCGTATAGAAGGTTTATAACCTCTCTGGCTCTTGAGGTGAAGCCTTTACTAATCAAGTGTGCTATGTAGAAAGCCTTCCTTACTACAATAGAGATATGGTGATCGAAGTTAAGGTCCCCTACCACTTTGTGGGTATTTAGGGTCTTGTTGTTTATTTGATAGTGTAAAGAGACATTGTTTATGCTAAAGGGAATTATGATGCATTTCTTTGCATTCATTTTGAGACCATGACTAACACACCAGTCGTTCGTCTGTGTGAGACCTTCCTGGAGTATACTGGCATCATTTAGGGATTCAATGATTGCACCTAGTTTGCAGTCATCTGCAAACTTGGTCAGCCACAACCACTTAGTTTTGACCTGAACTTCTGAGAAGTACATACAAAACAGTAAGTGGCCCCGCACTGACCCCTGTGACACTCAGCTGGTAACAAGTCTACTGGTTGATGTGGAGTCACCTACTTTGATACAGTATGTCTGGTTTGTCAGCCGGTTGGCAACCCATCGTACAGTGAAGGGGGTTGCATTCAATTTGCTAAGTTTATCAGTAATGCCTGAATGTGGGATTGTTTCAAAAGCCTTTGCCAAGTCTAGGTTTGCTGTGTGCACAGATTTGCCTTCATCAGTGGCCCTGGTCAAATTTTCAAAGTTGTCCACGAGATTTAACAGGCAGAATCTGCCCTTGATGGAGCTGAATTGGGTAGGATCTAGGGTTTGGAGGTTGCCTGTGTATTTATGAGGTCCATAGTGATGCATGCCATGGCCTTACAGATGAGGCTGATCAGGCTTATGGGTCTGTAATTCTCAGGGTCTTTTGCTAGGTCACCTTTGTGGAGGGGAATAACTGTTGCTGTTCTCCACTGTGCAGGAACAAAGCCTGTGGTTAGGCTGTGATTGAAAGTGTACTCAATGGTGATGCTAGTTCATGTTTTACCCTGTTAAGACAGAGTGGGATGTCATCTGGTCTCATAGAGCCTGTGTTTTTGTGCCGTAGACAAGGCTTTGAGGACTCAGCTATGTAGGGTGGGGGGAAAGTTTGTGATTGTTAGGTGCGGATAAGGGAGTGAAATTTTCACCAAACCTATCCGCTAGCAGGCTTTCTATCTCTGTGGGGTCAGTGTGTATGATACTTTTTGTCACTAGTTCTGCACATGCGTGAGTCCTGCCTTTTAGGCTACATGCATTGCTGTAAAAGGCCTTATGGGTATTCTTGGCTGTACGTACTAAGTTTCTCTCAAATGAGCCCTTAGAGGATTTGACAAGTTGTCTTATTTGCCTGTTGAGGCTGAGGAGGGTGTTTTTCCATTGTTGGGGCCTTGCCTTTGTTTTCTTGTTTAGCAGGTTTTTGCATTTATTGTAAAGATTGTTGATGCTGGATGTCCACCATGCCAGCTTGTATTTACTTGGGGCTCTAGCTTTAATTCTTTCTGGTACAGCCGAGTTTATACACTTATGCATGTGACTATACAGAGCTTTAGTGTAAGCTTTGGTGTAGTTACCACTTCCAGGTTGGGGTGGGGCTTGGAATGCATTTATACCTTCATCTAGGAGAGTATAGTTTGCCTTGGTGAAGTTTTTTTAGTCTGATTTCACCCTTTGAGAGTTCTGATGTTAGTGCTAATTCGAAGGTGACTGTTTTGTGGTCAGATTTAACTGGATGACACTTGCAGCAATTCATCTGCTTGACATGTTAGCTAGGACCAGATCTAGAATGTTTGTTCCTCTTGGGGTATGAACAGTTTGTTCCAGGGCATTTGAATTAACAAAGTCAAAGAACTTTTGCAGTAGTGAGTTGGGGCTAGCATAGGTTTTCCAGTTGATGGTGGGTTAATTGAAGTTTGGTATAACCAGAGTGTTTGATAAAATTTGGGTTGTCTCCAGTTTGGCCAAGTAGGCTTCATGAGTGTTGTGACTATGACTTAAATGGGGGTCTTACGCACTTTAACCTAGACTTGGAGTAACTCCACGGAGTTGTCCGGTCTAACTAGAGGGGAGGTGAATTTATTTCTAATATAGACAGAAACACTACCTTCTTTGGTTTTCACACGTGTATTTTGTGGTCTAAAGGTGTGGATGGCATTGCAGCTTTGCAAGGCCGGGGTATTCTGAAGACATGAACCAGGTGTCTGTGACTGCACAGACATCAACATCTTCTAGTGATAGAAGTGCTTCCAGGGAGTGCAGATTTTGATTTAAGCTCCTAGCATTTAGCAGGAATGACCCTTTTGTTCTGGTTGGCTAATTTCACGTCAGTAATGTTTGCAAGACCTTGCCAAAAAGGCACTATGGGAAAGGCAAGAGCCTTTGCCAGGTGCAAAACGTGTCTGGCAAAACAGTGAGGTTTGTCGACCATGGCTTCCTAGGCTGACAGGAACTGGATCCCCTCTGACTCCAAAAACTCAGCCAGTTATTGAAATCAATCATTTTTTGTTTATAATATGGCATTATTCTAGGTGAGGGAAGTATGTTGCTCAAGGTTAGGGACATACCTGCCTGGGACACGTCCTCGGAGAGCTCAATCATTTCTCTCTCCATGTAGTCCAGTGAGGTATATCTCAGGTCATTCACACCAACATGAACTATGACAGAGTCATAACGGTGATTGTTGCTGAGAGACCTGAGTGCATGCCTGATCTGATGAATCCTGGCATCGGACAGGCAGCTGACTGTGACTTTGTCCTTGTCCAACCTGGTGAGTGGGAAATCTGTCTCTCTCTCTTGAGTCTCCAGTGATAAGAAATTTTGATTTTTGAGTGTCTCGCCTTACAGGCTTGGTGGATGAGACACTGGTGTTGCTATGTGTTGTGGGTACTGTTGGGATTGTTAGTTGTAGCATTCTTGTGTTTTGGAGGTCTCTGCTCTTTGGGTAAATTTTTCAAAAGAACCTCTGCATGTGTAGATTTTTATGTTTGTGTACTGTGTGCATAAGTAATGTTATTATGTGCATAGATAGTGGTGTGTGAGTTGGCAACCTCTTCTTTGTTACTTGAGTGCTGTTGCTCAGCAGTATCAAGTATTTAGATGTATGGATGGTAAAGGATTATGTCATGGCAGCTAAGCATATGTGGGAAGAGACTAAACAAAGATAATACAAAAACTGAATACAAGCAATGAAATATATTTTGGTCCTTTTAGACTTGTATATAGGTTAGGCATATTGATCAACACAAGGAACAGTGAATGATGAGAGAGAATTTATTTGGAGGGGAAAGGCAAGTAGTAAGTGGGATAGGTATATTCTCCCCATAGAACAAGGATGTTTGTATATAAAATAACTTAAACAGCTGGTTATAAAGCAGAGTGGAAAAGGATGATGATGGAATGGTGACTGGGGCATTCAAGGGATAGACTAAGATTTTGGGTGCATTTCCTTAAGAATAATACAGTCTTCTGAGGGCCATAAGATCATAGCAAGTTACTAGGCTACTGGCCCTGAGGCTCTTATAAGTCTAGCCAGTAAATTAGCCCCTGTTCCCACATGTCAGCACCCGATACCCCTGTCCAGTAGGGACACGGGTGGAATCCCAAGGGTGTATTTTCTATTTTCCTATCCAGTCATCCGGGTTCCTCTTAAAGAGGGATAGTGAAGTATTCTGGTTGACGTAGAGAAGGGAGTCTGTTCCACAGATGGGAAGTCTGTGGGAGACAAATCTGTTCTGCCAGTAAGTCCTATTGATGTCGCAGACCAAGTTGAGGTTTTTCATGCAAGTCATGGGAGTGGAGTTTGGCTTGTGGCTATGCAGCAATTTCATCAAGCTGGGGTCAGAGACTGCTCTGTATGCCAGATATAGATCACCTCTTGAGGAGTCTGTATGAGACGGAGTAGAGGGACAGGGCTTTCAGCCTATCCGTGTAGGATAGATTTTTGAAGCCCTGGATTCTCCTGGACAAATCCTTTCTTGCCTTTGTAGTTTGTTAAATCAATTACTTCTCTGTTATGTTAACCAATTGCTCAGAAACAAGTCAGCTGGATGTTTACATACCTTAAATGTGCCCCAACAGTTCTGGTACTACCTTGTCATTGTTAGTTTGTACAGCACAAATCACTAGTCGGGTAGATATTGTTTAAATAGTTCACTATCTGCATTCGCTTTCTCGCACCAGGAGGCCTGACAGCTCTAATTTTTTTTAAATTAATTCTGCTAGAGATGTGGCTGTCTTTAGTGTATAATTTAAGATGGTGTTGTAGACATTTGTATGTAGTCACTTGATACTTCACACGTCTGCTAAGCACTGCAGCTTAGTATTGCAGTCTAATGTATCGTTTCCTTGTGTGAACTGGCAATATTTCAAAAAAAAAAAAAGAGTTGACAATATAAAGGGGGGGGGGGGGGGTCATGCTTTTGAGCATGAGATTCTATCCTGACTGAGAGTATGGGGAATTATAATTTGACAACTGGCTACCGAAAGATGTTACCTGGTATATTGGAAAGTGCATCCCTTGTTGGATTGCTACTGGATGATTGGTGTAAATCTGTTAATTAAGCTATTTAATGAGACACCAGAAACTATAATTGAATCATAATGTCAGTAATCTGGCATGCCACATTAGTAGTTGTATATGATATTCTTGCGACAAGAAGATCTTTTCTTTCTAAACAGTCATTTCATTTTTGTCTTTGTTGATGGCTTTTCTGTTTTTTATTCCATTCAATAGCTTTTGTCTGTATTTGATTAAGATACTTTGGTTGCTTTTTAATCACTTTTTTTCCACTTGGTACAAACCAGAGTTCTGTAGTAAAAATACAACTGTACAATGATCATAATGGCATTTTTAAGCAACCATTTTGGGCATTGGCATTCACAATGCCACTTAGCGGCAGCTGTGTGTTTCACGTGATAGCTGTGATCGGACAGTATCATATTGTGATATATAAACTGTATGCTATTGTGATGTTTACTTGTATGCAATATCTGTATTCATTGATAGAACACTAGCAGGAGTACTCCCTTGGTTGGAATTGCTTGTTTGGTTCACATTTAGTGCAGTGCTGAGGCATTTCACTGGCTAGAAAGATCAGCCAGTGTCTTTGTGGCAGACCACTTGGTTTCTTACACAAGGTGAGCTTTTACTATCTTCTCAAATGTGGATATGTCATTTGGCTTGCTTATTTTATGTTGTTTTATCAACTGTAATGTTTGGGTAGACAGTTGAGTGTTAGCTGCTGTTAAATTGAGCACATTTTGAAGCAGAATGGGCATGGCAGTAATTCACAATGTTTAAATCCCAGTATATTCTGAAGCCTAATGAGGTTTTACAGAAATCCTTTGAAGTGACAGTAATATGTCAGACAGTTTCATATGAATTGTTTGACATATTTCATATAGGCACACTTTTCTGAGCTTTATTTTACAGGTAAATATTTTGAATTATGGAAAATGAAAAAAATTGTCTAGAAATATTCATAACTATAGTAGGCATTTGTGTTAAATAACGCAAATACAGGTGTGTACTTAACATGTATACGTCACTTTTAGGTATTGTTTTTTTTTTTCTTTTTTTATAATTTTGACTAAGTGGTACAAGTGATACTTTCATTCCCATGTTTTTGCAGGAGATGTAGCTGTGAAGATTTTAAAAGTGGCAAATCCTACACCAGAGCAGTTCCAAGCTTTCAGAAATGAAGTAGCGGTATTAAGGTAAGGAATATTCTCTGCAGTTATTTGAAGGAGCTAGAGGACTGAAAAGTCATGTCCAAGTTCACTGTAGCATGGCAGTGGTATTCACTTGTGAATGAAACCTTGCAGCAGAAGAGTTTTTCACCACTGTTCATGTATATGGCTTGTGTGTGGAATGAGCATACTTACTCAGAATGGCTACTGTAAAATTCATCCAGACACATGGCCCATGCTATCTGAAGATTAGCAATGGCCTGAGGTGGCTAGTATGTTGCAACTTGGCTATATGTTGTATAATTCCATCTGTATTATTTTTGCAGAGGGCATACTTTTTAATTATTTATTTATTTTATTTAGTTAACATTTCTTTACTAGGAAAGTCCAGCTGAAACAGAGCCCATTTTCAGTGGAGGCCCAGAAGCATGTCTTTGCAATGGGGGAGAAAAGTGGAGCACCCGGAGGAAACCCATACGAATGCGAGGAGGACATGCAGACTCTGCACAGAAGACACCCCAGCCAAGAATTGAACCGGAGAACCTCTTGCTGTGAGCTGACATCACTAAACGCTGCACCACTGCACCAACAAGGCTGTAGTAGGTTTCCCTGGAGGATGGTCTGTCCATCTGTAAGCACTGCTTCATTATCATTGTCCTCAGCAAACAAACTGACTTTGGATTCCATGGTGGTGTGACATCTAGAACTCGTATGGCAAATGGTAGCCAACCTATTGAGATGTATGTATGTAGATCATAGTGATAGACCTTGACCACCACTACCAAGGTACAGAGTTGCACTGGCTAGACTCTTATTCAGTTACCCAAGGATAAGAGCAGGAGAGCATCAGTCATTATCGGCTGCATTCTTCCCCCTTCATAAGTTGTTTTACCATTTTGGGGACACTAGGTAAACCTTGTTAATTGGTGGCATTTTCTGAAACAAAATCCTGATGTTGGCAGAACTAGGTAAGGCAGGTCTTTCTTTTCTTGTATCTGGGATTCATTCTTTGAATTCCCCATCATTTGTCTATTAGGCATAGTGTCAAAATCCTTGTTGAAGCCATAATATTTTGCATCATGAGACTCTTATTTCGAATAGAAGTAGAAACTGTTAAGTCTGTAATTGCTTGGCATTTTTTCACTGGAACAACTGTTGTGTAAAGAATGTATTGGCACTATTCTATTAAATGGTACCACTTTGTTTTTTAAGAGGAGACCAGTTTGCTAGTGGCTCATAAAGTTCTTCTGCCAAATCTTTGAGTACACTTTTAGGTAGATCATCTTCAACCTTGTGCTTTTATCTCCCATAAACTTTCTCAGTTGCCTTTTCTACAGTTTCATTGGTTTCACTCTCTTGTTTTCACCCTTTCTTGCTCTTTCATAAGTACTAGGAGGAAGACTTTATTTAAACATATTAGATGCTCTTTAGCCTCTGCAGGTTCATGCTCTCTTTCTTTCAGTAACCTAAATCCTTCTCCAGTTACCAACATATCTGAACATTTTCTTTTGCCTATTCCATACTTCTGTAGTGCTGTGTAAACTTGACAGATTAACTATGCTGCTTTTTTTCTGGCTTCCACATCAGCCTTTTTGGCAGTGGAACACAATGGCAAGCTTTGCCACAAGTGCCAGTGGTTCTACGTAGAAGGCTATAGGACTTGGAGAAAATCTTGAATTCTACATCATCATGAGGGACATTGGTAACTGCGGTTAGGTACTCAGTGCAGAGACTGGCAGAAGAGTCCTTTTTTATTATTCCAGGTCAGTGCTAGACCACTGGGAAAAGAGTGCATCTGGAGGCCATACATTCTTCTCTTGGGAGTTGTCTTAGGTGTAGAAATACACCCTTAGAAAGCATGATTTGAAGTCAGTTTCAGGCCCCTCCACTGACCTGTAATTGCCAAGGACCTTCAGAAATGTGTTGCGAAGGCTGTTGGGAAAGAAGGTTCCATTGCTTGACACCTGGCACTTGTATATTTTAACTTTTGATATTTTTTTTCCCAAAGACGATTGATACCCTCTGTAAACCCTGGCCAAGTAATGCGTCATCCATAGAAATACTGCAGGACAGATATGTGCGAGCCCTGCAGTATAGTATTAGTTTGACAGACTACAGCACCTTTCCACAGTATAAAGAAATCAGTGGTTTTGCATATTGGGACAGAATCGTCTTAATTATCTTTCCTGCTTACCCTGTTTCCAGACTTCCTTTTTATTCCAGGTTCAGAAAGACCTGACAGACCTTTGTGAATCTGGGATCAAGGAGGCATAAGAAATTACCCTTATCATGGCTTCCTTGGGAAGCTTTCATGTAGCCCTATATGGCCTGACTTCACAGGCGGTGTGGCTTGGGTAGCAAGCTCAACAACATACCTGCATTAGATGGGGTGTGACTGACCCTCCTGATATCATCCATAAATGAGGAAATCCTTTCAGTGTTCCTCCTTAGATGATGTCCTTCTTATACACAACTTCTGTAACAAGGTTGATGAACTCCAGATGAAGAAACAGGAGCTGACCATAGTCGATATACACTGAACTCTGCTGCAGTGGCTTGCACTGTTTCTTCTAGAATACCTCTGCCAGTTGAAGAGGTTCCTCAAGCTTCAGGTAGTTTTGCTTACCTCCAACTTAGTCACGTAAGTCTCCAACAAGAAGAATGACTCCATCTACATAGCAGTAACAGTCCTGATTTGGTCATATGACACCCTGTGGGAGATCAGTTATCGTACCTTGCCCCAGCTTGGGAAACCTTTATCAAAAACAGTTAATTTCTCAGTGTGTTGGTCATGGACAGCCACATTACAGAGTTATTGGTTTCTCCATTAAAAAGAACTCCCCTCAGACATTTACTCCATAGATTTACTCCATAGATTTGTTTGAGCTGGTCCAATCTTTTTTTTTCCCAAAGGGGCTATAAAGCCTCTTCCTTTTTTAAAAAGGTGCATCTTTTATAGGAGAGTAAAGGGTTCTTACTTACCTTTTTCTGTTTTCTCTGGAGACAGGCAGCAACTTTCCCATGTTGCACTTCAGCAGCATAAGTAATGACTTTCAGTACATCAGTTTTCAGATTGTGACTCTCGAGGAATCATGCTTCTCTTGCAGCATGGCACCTTCATAGTGCCACTGGACATGATAGTTGTTTTTTTGGCAGACTAGCAGCTGGAGTTTTTCACAGGAAGTTCCTTTGGTTTTCAAAGGTTGGTATTCACTTGCATTACATCATGATTTTGTTTTACTTGTCATTTACAACCAGAGTGTTTTCTAAGCTCTTATCTTTTGTAGCTGAGATCTAGTAGAAGGGTGGTCTTGTGTCTGGCACATTGAGTGACTCGCTTCTGGTGACCCTTTGAAGGGATGCTGTGATCAGTTATGTGGGTTTGTTGTTTTCTTGGTTGCAGGCCCTGGGAGAAGTCTTCTCTGGCACAACTCACATTATTACATTTTTAAAAAATGGTTTGACAGACTTTTTCCACATCATGTATGTCCATAGAGAGGATGTTGGAAGTCATAGCTGTGACAGAGTGGAAGATCAGACTTGCCTGCCTTTCCTGGGCCTCACATTATTCACAATCTTCATAGTTCTATTAATATATCTGTAGGATGTGTGTTGAAATTGTAAATCATCTGTGTTTGCAGAGTTGTGATAGACATCCTGTTTGTGTCATACCCCTATCACTGGATTATAGAGTGGTGGTGGTGGTGGATAATTCTCAGTAATCTTAATGTAGGCCTTCCCTTACTGCAGTAGAACCTGCCGCATGCTGTAACAGGCAACAGTCGGATAGGTTGGAGAGCTCCTTGGACTCCAGTCTTACTAAGGAAAGTGCTTCCCAGTGTTGTTGGGGACACCATATAAATCAACTAGAGCTACTGTCATTATTCCTCACCTAAAACATCTGGAAGGGTGTTGAGACCAGAGCAGCCCCTGCTGTGTTTGGACAACCAGTCTGATATGGTACATTGGTAAACAGGGTGTCGTGCTTGTGTCCTGTATGCCAAAAGGTGATCCAGGTTGTGACAGTGAGCCAAAGGAAAGGGAACCACTTTAATAACTGTCATGTCCCTTGGGAAGTGACTGTACCAGCCATCCTACCAAGTTAAAGATAAGGGGATCCTGTCCATTCAGTGCCTTGCCAGCATACAGTACCTCAATGATCAATTCATTTTTTTCCTTTATGCACAGTGCAGAATGTAGTCCTACCCATCTCCAGATTTTACTTGTTTTAGCCGTATGGAGATGGATAGTTCATAGTGTATGCATTCTCTTTCTTTTAACAGGAATATTCCTGCAAATCTTTCCAGTTTCTACTTGAGACTTAGATCTGCTACTCAAAGCAATATCTAGAGAAGAAAGTCCAAAATTCATCCTCCTTGCCCATGATTGGTGAGAATTGTCATGTCAGCCTGTTTTGTCATTGCTAGCCAAGGCGCTAACCCCACAAATGTTGGAGTTGCAAATTACTTCACTTTTGGGCCATCTTCTCTTGATGGGCATCCCAGTGAGAGTTTCAGAGATGATTAAAGCCACCAAGAAACGGTGCACTTAGCAGATGTATATGTTCTTAGTTTAGGCAGACAATTATCCCTGGTCACCTAGGTCATTTGAATTGTAGATGAGCCTGATCTATTTCAGGCACCTATATTACTTTTTCCATGACGGAGGCATCCATACACATAATGACTTTTCCCAAGGGAAGAACTTTAATACAGCACTGACTGGAAATGCAGTCTCATAAAGGAGTTCTGCATGTTTGTTGGCCTCGGAAGAACTTTTCTTCTACTTAGCACCTAAACTTCATGATTGATTTTTCTGTCCTCCATTCAAATTGACAAGTTTAGCAGTTATGGTTTTTTTTATTGAATTTGAAACATCAAAGGATAATATATACAGTCATCATGTAAAGCCCATGTATGTTACAAATATCTTTTCAAATTTTCAGTTGCACAACTCATTTCTACAGGTCTTCCAGTCCTCTGATAACACCTTCTTCGTGTTTGTGTTGTTAAAATACACATCATTGTATTTCACATATATCCCTTAGCCAAGGCACTTTCATTTGAAATAAAACGGGCTTACTTAGCTTGCCCATGAATTTACCAAATGCCATGATACATTCTCTTTTCCATTACTACAATTCATCTTACCAAGATGATCTGATTAAATCACTTTGTGTATGTCATAGCCTTACCAGTCCCTATTTATTTTGTTATACTGAGTAATGCCAATTATACTTCTATCTCTACAGACTTGATGCTAGTTTTATGTTACCAGCAATCTTATCATATTGTGATGCTCACTTGTGGCATGTGCTTCTTTTCAGCATCCCCAGTGCTGTCATACATTTGAAATAGTAATCCCAGCACATTTGGAGGGAAATATAGAGAAAGGGTTAGCCTTTCAGTTATGTAAAATACTCTGCATTCAGTAGCCAAAGCTGCTAACACTATTAAATTCCATCTGTCAGTGTTCTAATTGAGTTCTCTTGATTAAATTTCTCCAAGTCTTTTGACTCCATGGCGGGAGTAGAACCCCATTCCCAAGTCTCAAAGTATGATTAAAATTTGTTTCAGTCTTTGATGTTACCTAAAAGTGCTTTTCCCAGCACCCATAATGTGCCAGGAATCGATTTCTCCTGCAGTTCATATGGAGTTAATGTATCAGTAGCATGTCTAAATAAGACTGTAAATTCTTCTTTTGGGAGACCCATTGCACCTACTGCTATTGGAATGGTTTGAGTGTCTAGGGGATTTCATTTTGTTCCCTCTCTTCGCTCTAATACGAAAAATATATTGATTGACTTAGTTATTCATTAGACAATTGAATTTAACTATATTTTTCAAGGGTCAAACTAACACCAACACAGGACTGACAAGGTCCAGTACTTTCAACCCTCCTACAAACCCCTCTCTTAGGGTTTTTGAGGAATTGGTAGAAAAGGAGATTAGGAATATGGAACGACCTAAGAATAACACCTACCCCATCAACCTTAATGATAAGGAGATGCAATTGACTGATTATTTGAAACAAGAGAAGTGTGTAGGGTAATGAAACCCGACAAGGGGGGAGGTGTAGTGTTGATGTACATGGTGGATTATGACTCTTGTCTACACAACATGTTACAGGAAACGGATCAATATGAACTGTTATCGTTAAACGAAATTAACCTTGCACATTCTAAAATAAGTTATTATTTACATGACCATCTTTTACAAGGTACCATTAATGAGCGTTTATACAATTACTTACATGTGGAAAAACCAAGAGTTCCAGTGATTTTTGGCATCTCCAAGACCCACAGAAGTCTAGATCCTATTAAATTTAGGCCAATTGTTTCTGGTGCAGGAAGCATCACTGAACCCTTGGCGAAGTTTGTAGATTACACTGTAAAAAAATGTTTTATCTTGGATTACACATATTTGCAAGGATTCGTGGTATTTCCTGAAAGGAATTGACCAACAGATGTTCAATGTGCACCTTTCCATGGTCACTATTGACATTGTGGAACTCTTTCTGAGTATCCCCCATTCGATAGGACTGGAATGGTTCAGGGAAGTTTTAGTATCTGAATGTGGTCTGGACAACACCATTATCAATTTATTTTTAGAATTTATGGGAATTGTCCTGGAAAATAACTCCAATTGTGTGCTATACAATTGGGTGCAGAAGTATGTCTTAGAGTCAATGGTCAGAATTTATAGGACATTATACGAGGTACCTTAATGACATTTGTTTGTTGTGGAAGGGCACCAATGAAGATTTAAATGATTTTTTGAAGTACATCAACGATAGCACCGAGTTTTTGAAATTTACTTATAACATTGACCATGACAAATTAAACTATTTAGATGTGACTCTACTTAAAGACTACGACAATCACTGCTTCCAATCAAAGTTGTATAGGAAAAGTACATTCTCGAACGCATATCTCCACTTTGATAGTGGACATCCCTTCTACCAGAAGAAAGGGATAGCTAAGGGGTCAGATCATTAGAGCATCGAGAATGTCCAGTACCCCTGAAAGTTTTTTAGAGGAAGTCCATATCCTTGGGGCATTGTTTGAAGAAAAGGGCTACCCCAGAACTTTGATTGACCACATGATCCAAGAGGTCACAGAAAATAGGGACTCGGAAGTATTTCCCTTTGTTAGGAACTGGATTATCTACTCCTGAACAAGAAACAGGATTGAATCAGTTAGACCTAAAGAATAAGTTTATTCACACGTTTTCTACTAGCTCCCATAAAATTGAACAGATCATTTCTAAACATTGGCCTATATTAGTGTTACATGACGAAATAAAACAATTTGTTCCATCTCACCCTCACTTTGTAAGGAAAAAGGATACCAACTTAAAGGAACTATTTGAGAGAAATGGAGACTCTGGACTAAGAACAAGTAGGACAAAAGTAGGTACACATAGATGTGGTTCCTGTAAACAGTGTAGCTTTATGTTCAACCAGGACACAGTGTTTATTCCCTCTAGAAAATTTAGATACAGGTCCACTAATTACTTTAATTGTGGAACTAAAGGGGTGGTTTATTTAGGAATATGTGTACATTGTTACAGTTTTTACGTGGGTAAAACGGAGCGGCAACTTAGGAGAAGAGTTTATGAACATCTTTATGATGTTTCTAAGGGCAAAGAAAACAATGCTTTTTTTAAGCACTCACACGTGTGTGAGAATATGGAGTTAAAATTTATGGTTTTAGAGCAAGTGACACCAGATTTGCGAGGTGGTAACTGGGAGGCCAGGCTTGAATATCGTGAACTATATTGGCAGCTTAAGTTAGACTCAGGAAGGCTTCCCGGGTTGAACGAGAACATTAACATCAGCAGTGTATTAAAGTTAAGAATGGCTCGCTTACAACATCACAATAGTAACACTTTAGTTGATGCTTTGAATGTAATTTCATTTATTTTAGTGTCCGCTTTACGTTGTTTGGGATCTATGTAACAAGTTTATGTAAGATTAGTTTTATGTAGTGCTTACAGCTTGATTCAGAGAAGAAAGGTATTACTTGTAAAGTTACATGGACATTGGTACATAATTCTGCAATCTGATGTATTTTATTGATGTTTATTTTTTAGGCATCGCGCACGTTTACATTTCATACGACACTGTGTGGTTTTAATTAATGGGGAGGGAGTTAGAAGCGTCATGTGATTGTTCTTAATGATTATTTAATGAGTGTCAAAGAAAGCACAAAGGATTTTGTACTCTGAAGAAGCTTGGTATTGACCGAGCAAAAGCGCTTGGTTTTATGCATTTTTATTCACTTTTTATGTGAAATAGTTATTTGACTACTTGAAGTTGTTTTTACCAAATTTGTGATATCCGGGTCCTGTGGCTATTGGGCATTACTTTAATTCCTGGTTCGTCAACTTTATTGTTCTATGGTTCGAGTGTCCCTTACACATTGCCCTTGTTTCTGCCTGCAAATCCTGGTATTTTATGACTTTGTGTGCGTCTCTCTCTCTCTGTACTTAGGACACTGTAATCCATGGGTGTAACAGTTGTAATGATCAGTGGTACTTTTGTCTTTTTTATATCTGCTCTTTTCACATCATTTTTTTTTTTAACTGTTGATAGTGGGTGATCCCATGTGATGTCAACTTCATCTTTTTCTATAATGTTTTGTGGCTCATGTTTCCACTGCTTCTCAGCTACTTCAATATTGTAAAGTTTACACAATCCCCAATGAGTGTCTTGTCAAATTGAGTTTCAGCATACAAGCCATCTACAATTAGTGTATCACACCCAGCAGCATAATCTATGACAGTTTCCAGTTCTGTTTAACAAAATCAGCACGTGTCTGTTTCTCTGACATGTTCAGTGGACTTTTGTAAACCAACTTGTACGTAGTCTACTATCCTGGTCCACTAATATTAGTCTTTGGTCTTTTTCTTTAAATTTGTCTCTGCTTAACCATTTTTGCATTAGATCCTTATCAACATGAGACTGTTCCAGGAGTTTTTTGTGCTTGCATCTATAATTATGTATGTTCCACATTTCTTGCCTTCACATCTGATTTTCCAACCTTGTATTCTTTCTTTTGTGTTTTGGCGCATTCAGTTTCTGCCTGATTTTTATCTACTTCTGGTTTGATTTCCATTCCTGCTTGACACCAATATGCTTCTGCTAAACTAAGCAGGGAAGTCTTATTAGACTTGTTTTCCTCATGTTTTAAAACTTTCACTATGTTTGGATCTTGTGAGGTTAGCAGATATGTATGCAGTACTATGATTGCAGATCTATGCATGTAATCAATTTCAAGGAGGCCAATACCTCCTTCAGAACGGGTAATATATAATTTTGGTATACACTAATTTTATACATCATTTGGTAAGCATGAAGCATTTTTCTTGTTTTCCTGTTGAACTGATCCAGTACTTTAGAGCAAGTCAATCATCCCAGAACTGTAAGTTAGAACAGCAAGACAAATTGGTTTATACCTTGGACTTTGTTCGTAAATGTCAGGGCTGTTTTCAGTATTAATTTTAGTCTTCCAAAATATTCCTTACCAAGTTTTATTTGCATTTGTTCATGTTTTATTCTTGATCCTTCATCAGTTCCCAAATATTTATGCACTCTGTCCTGGTTGAGTTCTTTTATATTACATCCTTGCCCCAGTCTGTTGTCTTGGTGCTGCTGCAGTTTTCCTACTCTAAAGGCTGCTTTTGTACATTTATCAAGACCAAATGACATTCTTATATCATCTGAGAAAGTTTTGACCACTTGCATTTGTACTGTCATTTCCTCTGTGACATCCCTGCTCTGGACCAGTGATCAAGGACCCTCTGTCCTCAACAGAGACATCGGTGGGGAATGTTCACTGTGAGAAGAAGAGACACTATTTTTAGATGCAATCCTCAGCACTGAGTACAGTTTCCCTTGAAAAAATACAGGGAATGCACACACTAGTTCTGGGGCTGTGCTTTCTCTCCAGGCCTCAAATAAGACTCCCCACTGACCACTATAGAGCTGAGTCCTTAGCTGGGTGTTCCAAGCCAAGTCCTCCACCATTCTGTCTGTGAAATCAGTGCTGTCAATGTCCCCACTCAAAGTAGTGGTCACACACACTTTCAGATTTGATTTTCACACACACACACACACACACACACACACACACACACACACACACACACACACACACACACACACACACACACCTGGAAAAGGCTGGCACAGCTTACCCCCGTTGCCACCTCCACCCAAACTATGTGGTGCACTTTACTGCCACCAGAACACACAAAGTCAGCTACTTTAAGGCTCCTACCAGGTTATTGAGTTACACTTAGTAAAATTAATACTTGCACAAATGGTAGTGACTTTTAGGAATGTGGAGCCACAGTGCCACTAAATAAATGCAAGTACTTTCAAAGGTTAAATATTTTCTAAAAGATCAGCCACAATGAAAAGTTTAGATATATTTAATAATAAGCAAAAACATGAAAATATTGAATATCTGTTTACAGTAAACACCAGTGTATCAATCACAGGAGATATCAAAAACAACACAGATGGAAAGACTCAGATAAAGAAAAAAATAAGTTCGCTAATCTCACTGAATTTTTTTAACTCACTGAAGAATTACTTTTCACTAGTTACTTACTAAAGCAAGGCAAGACAGAAGTGGATGAGTGTCTTGTCAGGTAAAACAATTCCAACACTTCCATCATTCCTGCAGAAACTAACAAGCCGTTCTCTGGCACCCCAGGGTACAAGTACTGCAGTACTTCACCACTAAGAACAACAGAGCAGGATCCCAGCCCTGGCTTTTCACTGATTTTGCATATCTGGCTGAATTCAGACCTGTGAAATAAAATTTTAATGGCCTAAACCAAGTCATTTATTTCAGGCTATTTTTCTTAAGGTTAGCTTGGCTAAGATTAACACCTTTCCCATCCAGTATCATCTGTTAAAATATATACAGTTCATCAGTTACAACAATACAATCTGACATGCATGTATTTTTTTTTCTGTCCAGCAGGACCCACCATTGATGCATCTTTAATACAAGCATCTGTACAAATCAGTTTGATATTCAAATGACATATAATTCTTTACAAAACTCCAGCTGGCTGTGCTGGCATATTGTTACATGTGCCAGAGGGAGTAAGGCAGTGCACAACTGGCACTACCTCATGTCATCACTTCCTCATCTGGTGACCTATGCAGATGTTCATCGTGCATACAGCTGCAGTCATAACAGATGGGTTTTCCTGCCGTCAGGTGGGTCCTCGGTCGGCCGAATTCCAAAGTCTAGGTCTGGCGTCGGTTGTCGTCGCTTCCTCCCTGACGTCAGTGTGACAGGGGTATAAAAGATCCAGCTGACGCCATTTTCTTCAGTCTTTCTTGCCGCGCGGTGCCCGAAGCAGAAGCAAGTTCGCAAGTGCCGGTTGGCCAGCTCCTGAGATTACGAATATTTTTCTACCGAAGTCTTCTTGAAAGCTAAGTACCCGTTGAAACTTTTCTTGCCTCAGACCGATGTCAGACAAAGTTAATAATTGCATTTCTTGTGGGAAGCAAATACCGCATAAGGATTTCCATTCCCTCTGCATTCCTTGCCTAGGCCCAGACCACGACGTCTCGGCCTGTCGTTTTTGTGCTACATTCAACAGACGCACTATTAAGCGTCGGGCGGAGTTCGCCCAACACTATTTTGGCAAAAAATTTAATTACATTATGTCGTCGGATACTCCGACTACAGTTTTGAGTAAAAGACGCAAAGATAAGGACCGACATTCGAGGTCCGGGACTTCCACCGACACCACGCCAAAGCCGATTACACGTGGTCCGGTTCTCAGTGAGGCGCCTACGCAGCCCCTGACTACCGACGACACTCCATTGGCGGTGTCTTCTGTGCCCGAGGTCGCAGGCTCTTCGGCCCACACCCCGACTACAGATACTGAAGCCACTATTGCCGGTGAAACTCAGAGTTTAGATAGACCTGCCACCTCTCAAGGTGTCTTCAGGACTTCCTCTTCTTTATCCATCAAGGCTTTCACTAAGTCTAAATCAGCCATGCATACTAAAAGACAGGCTCCTCAGGGCCCTTCTCAAGGCCCCATGCCTAAAAAGCAGATGCTCAAAATGGCTGAGGATTTGATTACTCTTATTAGGGGTTCTCAAACCCCCCCCCCTCCGGACAAAAGACCCAGAGTGGAGGAAGAATCCCCCTCCTCTGACCAGGCCTCCATTATTTCAGAACATTCTGAAGACCAGGAACATTCTTACTCCCCTTTTGAAGATTCTGATGCAGAGGAGTCCATTCCCTCTGTCTCCCCCCCTGAGGATTACTCTTTTGGGGAAACCTTACATACCTTGAGGGAACACTTCCACTGGGAAGGCCAAGAGTACTCAGTCTCCAAGAAAAGGCTTAGGGATTTCCTCTTGCTCCCTCAGCACAGGCCTCTGGCTATACCTCCTGTCTTAGACATTCTAGATGACGTGTATTCGGAGGCCTGCCTTAACCCAGATTTTTTACCTCCAGCTCCAGTCAAGCCTGACGGGTATTACCGGGTTCCTGACTCACACCAATTCCTATACAAAAGCCATGCGGCTGACCCAGAAACTATGTCACAGGGTCCCAAGGGAATTAAGGCCTCCACTGCTAAAAATCCATTACCTTCAGAGAGAGATTCCAGAGCTTTAGAGAGGTGGGGGAAAAAGGTTTACACCTCGGCCACCTTAACCATGAGGGCATTAAACTGTCAGTTCCATATGTTAAAGTACCAACAATTTCTGTTATCACAGTTGAGAAACAAAATGTCACAACCTGAACAACCAGACTTGAAGGAGTTGCAGGATTTGATACATAGTGCAGAACAAGTGGGTAAGCATACCTTGCAATGTGGTTTTGATGCTTTAGAGGCCTCATGTAGAGCTGCTGTTACAGGATCAGTCATACATAGACATGCCTGGCTCAAAGAGCAAACCTTACCAGATCATGTCAAAGCTAAATTACTAGATGCTCCTCTGCAAAAAGATGTATTATTTGGTATGATAGCAATATACGGTAGTCTAACCATGTAATATATCCAGCAAGTCAGGAGAGTTCAGATGGAACACTTACAACGTCTCCAAAGTTCAATATACAGCTAACCAGCAATCAGTGGAATGAAAAACACACTTGCAACGTATCCAAAGTATAAAGACGTATTTAATTCGTAAAAAAGTAAAGCGCTTTCGCGTAGGATCACCTACGTTTCCTCAGACATTATTTGGTGTTAAAGCTGAGGAGGTATTAAAGAAAATGGTGGAAAAGGCAAAATCAATGCAAACAGTAAAAGATTTCCTACAGGTACAACCTCCACGTTTCAGTAGAAATTGGCCTTACAAAAATTGGTCCTTTCCAGCCACGGACAGACCCCAAAGAGGTAGATACAGGTGCCCGAGGGGCAGAGGGCAATCTCAAGGATCATTTAGAGGCAGACAATGGCAAGCACCCACACAAAGAGGTGATGAGGATAGTTCACAGCCATTCAGAAAGCAGAACCAATGACTTTCCCCTTTGCATGCCAAGCAAGACTCAAATGGCAGCACCTTTAGGCGGAAAACTGGCATTATTTTCGAAAAATTGGCATATTGTCACAAAAGACAAATGGATCCTGGACATTATAGACAGAGGCTACAGATTTCACTTTCACACCCTTCCAAAAATGAGAGGCATGCCAAACCTGCCACACAATCAAAGGGCAGAGGCACAAAAACAAATTTCAGATCTCATGGACATGAAAGCTATTCGAGGTACCTGTACAAGAACAGGGTCAAGGTTTTTATTTCAGACTATTCCTGGTACCAAGGAAGGGAAAAGATTGGAGACCTATTTTGGACCTATCCATCCTAAACACAATTTTACTCGTGCCAAAATTCAAGATGCTCACATTACAGCAGCTTTTTCCCATGCTGGGCAAGGAGTCTTGGCTGGTAACATTGGACCTCAAGGAGGCATACCTGCATGTCCCAATCAGACAAGATTGCAGAAGATACCTCAGATTTCTTGCAGGTTCAACCCATTATCAATTCTCTGCATTGCCCTTTGGCTTATCTATTGCATCCAGAGTGTTCACGAAATGCCTGGCATCAGTAATTGCCTACTGCAGACTTCAAGGAATACAAATATACCCATATCTGGACGACTGCCTGATCCAAGCGGACAGCAAGCACATACTTATGAAACATATGGCGTTTGTAATAATGTTGTTGAATTCTCTGGGATACACAGTCAACAAAAAGAAATCAAGGCTAATGCCCTCTCAAACAATAATTTTCCTGGGTGCCAGCTTGGATACAAACACCCAGATGGCCTACCTCATGCCAGAGAAACAAGGGCAACTAACTCAATACTTCAGAAAATTGGCAACTTTCACTAGGCTGACTGCAAGGAAAATCCTGCAGGCTCTGGGATTCATGGCATCTTGCATCCTACTGATCCCATGTGCAAAGCTGCATATGAG
The DNA here is from genome assembly GCF_019279795.1 of Protopterus annectens. Taxonomy (NCBI): domain Eukaryota; kingdom Metazoa; phylum Chordata; order Ceratodontiformes; family Protopteridae; genus Protopterus; species Protopterus annectens. The sequence continues at coordinate 1,532,003,434 of NC_056739.1, read as the reverse complement.
GAAACTTCAATGGTACCTAAAACAACTATGGTCTCAACACAGCCACAGTTTGGAAACAATAATACCACTAATTCCATGTCTTCAAAAGGAATTTCTGTGATGGGCTCAAGCATGCCAAAGAAACACAGGTCTCCCATTCTGCAAGCCTCAAGCAAATCAAATCATCACAACAGACGCCTCGGACTACGCCTAGGGGGCGCACATGACAGATCGGTGCATTCAGGGCAAATGGCTCCAAAAAGAAAAGCACCTACACATCAATCAGAAGGAAATGCTAGCAGTAATAAATGCTATTATAGCTTTCAAAGACCTACTGCATCCAGGACAGCTATTGATAAGGACGGACAACACCACAGTAATGTAGTACATAAACAAACAGGGAGGTACCCATTCATACTCCCTATGCAGGCAAGCCATGTCTCTTTGGAACATGGCTCTGGAATTCCAAATCGAGCTTCAAGCACAGTACCTGCCAGGCAAGGAAAACACACTGGCAGACAACCTAAGCAGAAATATGACAGATCCACACGAATAGAAGTTGCATCCTCAAGTTTTCACAAAGATAACTCCAGCATGGGGAAGGCCAGACATAGATCTCTTTGCCTCCCACAGAAATCACCAATTGGCAAAATTCTGCTCAAGGATCTTTCATCCACAGGCCTGGAAAGTGGACGCACTCTCCTTCAGTTGGGCAACAATGACAGTTTATGCCTTTCCACCTCTCCCTCTGCTGCCCAAAGTTCTATTAAAAACCAGAGCAGACAGACCAAAGATGATTCTCATTGCTCCAGACTGGCCAAGACAACACTGGTACCCACTCCTGAAAAGCTTGACACATTCCCCACCATGGATCCTACCTCTATTGCCTCTTCTACTGACTCAGCAAAACTTCAAAACTCTTCACAGCCAGCTGAAAACACTCAATCTAGCCGCATGGAAGATTCCTTAAATTCACAACAGGCCCTACTCTCCAAGGAGGTGCAGGATGTCATTTTGGAGGCCAGAAGACCTTCTACAAGAAAAGCCTACTCTGCAAAATGGAAACGGTTTTGTGCCTGGAATGAGAAAAAGGGTCAGAATCCTGGAATACTGAATTTACCCCAAATATTACAGTACCTAGCTGAGATGCTAAGCAATGGACTTTCATTCTCCTCCATCAAAATCCATGACTCAGCCATTTCTGCAGAATGCAACACTGATCCTCCTTTATTCTCTCATCCCCTCTTAAGACAGTTCCTCAGAGGGGCTAAGAATATAAAACCCCCAAGGAAACAACTAGTACCTGCTTGGGACCTCAATTTCATACTAGAAAAACTGACCTTGCCTCCTTTTGAGCCAGCTGCTTCAACAGAACTGCAATACTTGTCTTGGAAAACAGCCTTCCTCCTGGCAATCACTTCAGCTCGCAGGGTTTCGGAACTACAAGCCCTCATGGCTGTGCAGCCTTTCATCATTTTCCATCAGGACAGAGTTACCTTACGAACCAATCCGTCCTTTATGCCAAAGATAGTATCCAGGGTAGCCTTGAATCAGGCTATCCACTTACCTACCTTTTACCCTAATCCTGAAAACAAAGGGGAAAGACTACTACATTCCTTGGACATTCACAGACAGCTGCGTTATTATTTGGACAGAACAAAGCCTTTAAGAAAATCAGAGCAACTCTTTGTGTCCTATGCTGCAGGAGCTCAAGGGAAGCCTATTTCCAAACAGACAATCTCAAAGTGGATAGCCCACTGCATACGCTTTTGTTACTCTTTTCATGGTAAATCTGTACCTGCAGGTATCAGATCTCACTCCACAAGGGCCACAGCTACCTCTGCAGCTTTCCTCAGGGGGGTTCCTACCAAAGATATTTTGGAAGCAGCCACTTGGAGTTCCGTACATACCTTCTCCAAGCACTATCACCTACCATTATACTCCAAATCTAGAGCAGGCTTTGCCACTGCAGTCTTGCAGGGCATCCTGGCTCCTTTTAGTTCCACCTAGTGCCTACCACCCCTTTTTTAGCTTTGGGATTCTACCCATCTGTTATGACTGCAGCTGTATGCACGATGAACATAGTACAGTTTTGTACCTACCATAAATGTAGATGTTCGAGTGCTAATACAGCTGCAGTCCAGGTTTCCCTCCCTCCTTCCCCTCTTGGGACAGGCCTAACGGCTAACACCTCCTCATACAACCTGATTGGGGTATTCTTTTATGGTGTATTTGCTTGCAACTACTGTTTTTTTTTATTATATTGCATTGCATTATTACATAATTTTATGTATTGCCTTCCTTCTGGGGGCATCTGACATGTGGGGCAAGAAAAACTGAAGAAAATGGCGTCGGCTGGATCTTTTATACCCCTGTCGCACTGACGTCATGGAGGAAGCGACGACAACCGATGCCGGACCTAGACTTTGGAATTCGGCCGACCGAGGACCCGCCTGATGGCAGGAAAACCCATCTGTTATGACTGCAGCTGTATTAGCACTCGAACATCTACATTTATAGTAGGTACAAAACTGTACTTTTTAAATCATCCACAAAAAGCAGATGAGAAGTCTTTACACTTAGGTTTCTGTGAGGTAAATTGCAGCCATGACCTATTCTATTAAGTAGACAGCTTAATGGGTTATGGGCAAGACAAAAGTGCAGCAGTGATGGAGTCACACTGGAATAACCCCCTATTAGTGTTTAACCCTGGGGTATTAATTTGTCCTTTGTCATATTTTTGCAGCAAAGTGCTTTGCCACTGTTTCATGATCATTTTGTGTATTTCTCGTAATAATAGTATTGTATTGTTACACAACACTGTTTATGCCAAAAGCAAACTGCTTCATTTCCATCATCTTTTGCTACCTACCAATCAGAAATTTGACCACATTGCTGATTTTTATCACCATTGGTGACAATCTGGCAGGCAGTGATCCCTAAAATTATCATGTATATATTTTGTGAAATATATACTATTAATAGTGTAATGTATAGTGTAGTATAGTGCTAGTTATATTGAAGCATTGTGACATCAATAATTATGCAAAAGGTATTTCTTTTAACAAGTATCAATGTCTGCTGTAATGTGTTTAATTATTCAGTTATTTCCATCCATTTATTTTTTCTCGGGACATTTGCTGTTAGATGCACAATCCTGAAACATTTTATAGACTCATACCAATGCCTTCTTTTTATATGTAGTGGAAGGTGATGTAGTTGTATAATTTTTTTTTAACAGTCCTGTAACATCTTGGTATATTCTTTTTTAATTAATATATTCAATAAAACTATAATATTTTTTGAAATATCTCACCACATGTATTTGCATTCCTTTCAGTAAGTAATTAATGCTCAAGTCTTATGCATGTTGTGGTATCGCAAATAATTGAGAAAGAAAAAGGTTCTGGAAGTGTGTTTTATAGCAATTTATTAGTATGAGTATCATGTTTGTCTTTCAATGGGAATTGTACTCAACCTGTAAACTTTCCTCATTGTATAGTGAGCAGGTTTAAAACAAACCTGAATGACTATAATATCAAGAAAAATGTGTGCCAGTACTTAATTATATATTGAGCATAGTGAGCCTTTAGTAGTCTTTCTTTATGGTTAGAAAGCCTAGTGGAATCTGTGGAGTCATACCTCTCAGTTAAGAAAAATAATCATAATGATGCCCAAGATAGTGGCAGACTGAAAAGCATAGTGTTACTTTCCCCACTGTGAAAATTAAGCAAGTGCTGTAGCCAGTAAAAGTTATAAATTTAGGAGAGGTTCAGTTGATGTCTAGCAGAAACACTGTCCGAGTGTCAGCAAAGAAACAACTAGGAAAAATTAAAAAGTCAACCAGAAAAAGTTCTTGAGGAGAAGAATCTCAGGGCTGATCTTAAGGAGAAACAACCATGTGCAATGGCAACACATGAAATGGCTTCCAGTAACCTAGAATAAAAAAATAGACTAGATGGACTCAAGCTTTTAAAGTAAGTGGTACTTTGGAAAGCTGTAGAAGAACAAATGAAAAATGTTTGAAAAAGTATAAGTATTAAATAGCCAATCTGATGAATTGCAAATAAATGTAAATGTCAGAAATAGAAACAAAGGAGAGAATGACAAAGACTGGGTATCCAGTGAAACAATCTTTCAGAAAATGATAGATTTAGAAGCTAAAGCATGAAGAGAAAACTTTAGGTTTTCTGCAGTCCCAGAGAAGTTGGAGGGAGTTGATTGTATTAACTTAATGGAAGCATGCATAAATAAACATACATAATAATTGGAGTAGTTATCTATTGAAGGATTTTCTAAACTGAGAGGGTGCGTTGCAGTTTTTCTCCCAATTTTGTTTCCAGAAAGAAGCCAAGACCGATATTGTTTAAAATGCAGTCTTACCGTCAGTAAGAAATGCTTCTGGCAAAAAGGCAAGATACTGAACATCGGTGATGCCAGGGTATTCATAGAAAAGTGACTACTTTACATTAGGCAAAAGTGGACAAAATTTATTCTGGTCATTACGAGGTTTTGTGAGACTGGGATGAGATTCGATTTGCTGTACCCATTAGCCTTCATATTTTCTGTGTGTGTTCAAAAACACTTGTGGAAGCAGATCTTGCTCTGGAGGAGATTAGAAAAGAAAAACAGCACAACTCCAGTCAACAAAGCGAGAAGGAATTCGCTCTACATTAGTAACAGGGGATGCAAAAGAGTGTATGCAAATGAAACTGTCTTTGTTCCAAAAGAAAATGCTTGAGCGACAGAGATAAAAGCCCATAAAAGGACCAGAAATGTTAGAAAAAGCTTGGGTTTTACCAGATACTGGTACTGCAGGGTATAGAATAGGAAGAATAAGAGATTAACTTACTGAACAGTGGCAGGAATTGAAAATGTTAGTCTCACTAGGGGTTCTCCAACTAATGGGAAAACTGAAAAACAGGAGTTTGTTTTGTGCTAGGAGTAGCTGGAGTTGATTCAGAAACTGTAATGAAGAGGGTGTGAGGACTGTGCAGAAGACAGATACCGAAGTGAACTTGATATATACTAAAGTAACTGCTGTGTATCAACTTCACTGTGTGCTATTTATTTTAAAATGTGAGGGGAGCTAAATTTTATGAATCTTAATTTGTTGTGCTTGCTCATGAAAGAACCAAATGGAGGGAACAAATAAAATGCACGTTTATAAGGCTGGTGAATGACTTAAATTAACAAACAATTAAAAATGGCAAAGTAGCTCATTGCTTACATTGTTATATTGCAACATGATACATGCATTTGGAATTGGAAGGTTAAAGAATGCTGATATCTAAAGCTGTGGGGGGACTGCACTATGAGGTTCTACGGGGTTATACACGCATAAAAGTTAATATTTTTTTCTTGATGTACACATTGCATACTATAAGAATAGACTGAACAAATGTAGATTTAGTGAAGGGTAGTGTTTTTCTTCATTTTCTGTAAGGTGAGCAAGTTAATTAATAAAAGCAAAGTGATTGTAAGGCTAGTGAAGATTTTCCATAAACAGATGTCCTACTCGAGTCTGACTTGTTACAATATAATCAAAAGTATGTTTCTAAATGCAAAAAGTAAAAGCATGCATACATAATTTATAGTGTATATGGAGAAGTAGGTATTTTATGAGTAGTGGCTGACTTGATTAACAGTAAGTCATTAAAAAAAATACTCAAAGTAGCTTATCACTTACATTGTCACATTGCAGCATGTTATAGAAAACTCTGAATTAGAATTGTAAAGTTAAGCAATGTTGTGATCTGAAGATGCAGGGGGACTGTACTATGAGTATCCGTTGATTTATAGAAGCATAAAAGTTAATACCAGATTCTTCTCAGTATGTACAATGCGTCTTACAAGAACAGAATGTAGATTTAGTCGAGTAATGTTTTTCTTTTCTGTGAGATGAGCAAGTTAAATAATGAAAGCAAAGAGAAGATTAAGATTATTGATGATTTTCCATAAACAGATGTTTTAGCAGAGTGCAGGTGTTTGGCTTGTGTAAGTGGAAATTCATAAAAGTTGGACTTGATGCACTTTAGTAACTCCACTCCTCCAGCAGTAACACTTAGCCACAAGTGAAGGCAGTCCCAAAACTCTTCTCACAGGAATAATTCGAATAACAACTCGGTAGTGTAAAAAGTTTTAATCCACATACAAACACCACAAAGTTTTAGCACTTTCGTCTCCCTACAGGAAACTTCATCAGAATCAATTAATACAACATCCTACCACCCTTAAATACATAAAAAACAATTCCCATTGGTTGACATCTTCATAAAAACCCTCCCTCAAAAGTACTTGTATTGTTTACAAAGTTTAACATAATTAAAACTTAAAATTACAATTTTCCAAATGTTCCTTGAGCACCTACTTGGCCTAACTGCCAAATGAATTCCCTGTATTCTAGCCCGGCTTCCCAGACCCCACCCCTTTCTTGTGGTATGAAGAACATTATTATGGTGCCTACGTGTTACTGCTGGAGAAGGGGATTTACTAGTTTTTCATTTATTCTCCAGGTTTTCCACTGATGTTCTTCGTGTTTCACTGTTGCAGTCATTACATTTGGGTAATCTGCTGGCAGGTTGCCCTCAGTCGGCCTGAATAACAAAGTCTTGGGTCCTACGTCGGTTGCTGTCTCCTCTTCCATGAAGTCAGGTCATCAGGGGTATAAAACATGCAGCCGACTCCATTTTATTCAGTCTTTCTTGCCGCGCAGTGCCCAAAGCAGAAGCAGTTTGCAAGTGCTGGTCGGCCGATTCCTGAAATTTTTGTATTTGAGTTTCAGAACCGAAGTCTTCAAACTAAAGCTAAGTACCCCGTTGGGGAAAATTTTCTTGCTCCTTACCGATGTCAGTAAAAGTTAATAATTGCATTACTTGTGGGAAGCAAATACCTCATAAGGATTTTCATTTGTTCTGTATTCCTTGCCTAGGCCCAGATCACAACGTGCCTTGCTGTCGGTTTTGTGCTAGATTTAACCAACGCACTATTAAGCTTCGGTATATTTTTGCTTCTAAATATTTTGGTTGAAGATTTAATTATCCTGAAATGTCATCTGTTAGCAATCTGACTACCGGAGTTCACAAAAAACGCAAAGAAAAAGACAGAGGCAGACCATCAAGGTCCAAAACCAACAAAGCTTCTCCTAAGCCATTTGCCGGTTCACCAGTACTCAGTGAGGCGCTTTCGCAGCCCCTGATACCCACTACTTTTGAGTCACAGGCTCCTACTGAGACCCATTCGGAGTCCGGTATGCCGGGAGATTCTCAGAGTATTGAATCCGCGGATGTGTCTCCCTTGGGTGGGTCCGGAGCCGCTGAGCAGGCACCGGCTTCTGAGGGTGTTTTCAGGCCTCAACATTTTTTTATTAAACTGACGCCAGCAACAAACACAAGGTCAAAAACATCATCTATGTCTAAACAAACCGACTCCTGAACCATATGCTTGGGCCCCTATGCCTAAAAAACAGATGATCAAAATGGCTGAGGATTTAATTACCTTGATCAGGGGTCCCCCCCCCCCCCCCCACACCAAGCGGCCTAGGCAAGGCACTGATTATGAATCTTCAGATAAGGTTTCCATTTCTTCTGATTCCTCTTCTGATCAGGAATTTTCTATTCCACCCTATGAGGATTCTGATGAAGAGGAATTCATCCCATCTGCATCTCCTCCTGAGGATTACTCTTTTGGAGAGACTTTGCATACTTTAAAGGGAACATTTTCACTGGGAGAGTCAGGACTTCTCTGAATCAAAAAAGAGGCTTAGGGATTTCCTTCTTCTTCCTCAGCATAGGCTTTTGGCAGTACCTCCTGTATTAGACATTGTTGATGTGTTTTCAGAATTAAGCATGGCTCCTGATTCCCTGCCTCCGGCTCCTAGTAAGCCAGACAGATATTACAGGGTTCCTGGCTCCCACAAATTTCTATTAAAAAATCTTGCTGCTGATCCTGAGACTATTTCTCAGGGTACCAAGGGTGGAAAGGCCTCTACAGCCAAAAATCCTCCCCCCTCTAATAGAGATTCCAGGGCGCTGGATAGATGGGGAAAGAAGGTTTTATACGTCTGCAACTTAGGCAGTCAGGGCCTTAAACTGCCAGTTTCATATGCTTAAATATCAGCAGCATGTTATGAGCTTACTGAAACAGAAAATGATGTTGATTTCTGATTGTGTAGAAAAATAAAGTGTTACAGGAATTATTGCATTCAGCAGAACAGGTTGGAAAGCATACTTTGCAATGTGGTTTTGATTCCTTGAGAAGCCTCATGTAGGGCCGCCGTTACTGGATCTGTGATTAGAAGGCATGACTGGCTCAAGGAGCAAAATCTGCCTGATCATGTTAAAGCTAAATTGTTGGATGCCCCTTTGCAGCATGATACTCTGGTAATAAGGCAGAAGAGGTTTTAGAGAAAATGGAAAACAAAGCTAAATCTATGCAAACTGTAAAAAATTTCTTGCAAGTACAGCCACCCAGGTTCAGTGGGCACTGGCCTACTAAAAATAGGTCCTTTCCTGTGTCCAAAAGAGCCACTCAAGGCAAATCCAGGCAATCAAAAGACTCCAGATACCAATCACAGATTTCTTACAGGTCAAAGCAATGGGTGCCTCCACCTCCAAATCTGGAGGAAACAAACCACAACCCTACAGTAAGCAGTCTCAATGATTTTCTTCTACCATCAACAAGCACTTATCTTTTGGCAGCCCCCTTGGGGGGAAAACTAGCACTTCATGCTCAAAATTGGCAGTTAATTACCCAGGACAAGTGGGTATTAAACATAGTATCCCGGGGTACAGATTTCATTTCCATACTTTGCCAATTCCAAACGGATGGCCAGATCTGACACAAAACCAGTGGGCGGAGGCCCAGAAACAAGTCATGTCCCTCATGGATATGGGAGCTATTCAACCAGTACCAGAAAAGGAAAAAGGACAAGGTTTTTATTCAAGACTTTTCCAGGTACCCAGAAAAGACAATTCATGGCATCCAATCGATTTTGAACACATTCCTTGACATTCCAAAATTCAAAATGCTGACTTTACAACATCTACTGCCTATGCTAGGCAGGAATGCTTAGTTAGTAACTCTAGACTTAAGAGGCATACCTGCATATCCCAATAAGGGAATCATGCAGAAGATACCTCCGCTTCAAAGCAGGTTTTTTTGCTTACCAATTCTCTGCACTGCCCTTTGGCTTATCTACTGCACCCAGGGTCTTTACAAAGTGCCTGGCATCAGTAATTGCATTTTGCAGACAAAGAAGCATACAAATTTATCCTTATCTGGACGACTGCCTCATTCAAGCAGAGGACAAAGACACTCTTCTTCAACATCTGGCATTTGTAAAAAGGCTTCTAGCATGCCTAGGGTACACCATAAACGAAAATAAATCACAACTGATACCCTGTCAAATATTTACATTCCTGGATGCAAGCTTGAATACAACTGCCCAAATGGCTTACCTCACGCCAGACAAACAAAGGCAACTGACGACATACTTCAAACAAATGACAACAAAAACCCAGTTATCTGCAAGACAAATTCTGCAGACTTTGGGGTTCATGGTATCCTGCATTCTACTAATTCCATATGCGAGACTGCATATGAGGAAACTTCAATGGTACCCAAAAAGTTTATGGAGTCAACATTGTCACAGTCTGGAAACAATGATTCCTCTCATTCCCTGCCTACAACAGGAGTTTCTTTGGTGGGCAGAGACATGTCACCTAAACAAGGGACTGTCATTCACTCTACCCCCTGCCACCCAAACCCTAACTACAGGGGCCCACCTGGCAGGGAGTTGCATTCAGGGCAAATGGAGTCCAAACCAAATGCATCTGCATATCAACCAGAAATAGCCTTCAAAGACTTGCTTCATCCTGGACAACTGCTGATAAAGATGGACAACACCACAGTTATGTGGTACATAAGCGGGGGGGGGGGGTACACATTCCTACCCCCTTTGCAGACTAGCCATGGCCTTGTGGAACACATCCTTGACTTACCTAATACATCTTCAAGCTCAATTCCTGCCAGGAAAGCAAAATGCTCTGGCAGACGACCTAAGCAGAAATCTTATGAATCCGCACGAATGGAAACTGGATCCACAAAACATCAGCATGTTAACACAGAAATGGGGGAGCCCAGACATAGATGTATTTGCCTCTTCCCAAAATTATCAGTTGGACAATGCCTGCACAAGAACTCATCACAAAAAAGCATGGAAAGTTGATGCCCTATCCTTGGAAAAAACTATCAGTCTATGCCTTTCCCCCTCTGCCTCTACTCTCCAAGGTCTTACTAAAAGTCAGACAGGAAAAAACAAAAATGATCCTAGTTGCTCCGGACTGGCCTCGCCAGCACTGGTACCCACGTCTAAGGAATATGTCTCAGCTTCCTCCATGGTACTTGCCTCAAATACCTCATCTACTGTCTCAGCAGAACTATCAGATTCTGCACACTCGGCTCCAAACTCTGAATCTTGCAGCATGGCTGATCAACTAGTTATTCAAACAACACCTCTCAGTAAATCTGTGATGGGTGTCATTTTGGAAGCCAGAAGGCGTAGTACTAGAAAATCTTATGCTGATAAATGGAAGAGATTCTATGCTTGAAACCAAGCACAAGGAATAGACACAGCAAAGCCCAATATTCCTCAGATTTTACAATAGTTGACTGAAATGCTTGACAAGGGCCTATCTTTTTCTTCAATAAAAATCCATGCCTCTGCCATCTCGGCTCATTACAACAGAGAGCTTCCCCTCTTTTCTCATCTTCTGCTTAAACAGTATCTTAAGAGGGGCCAAAAATGTAAGGCCTCCCAGAAGATCACCAACTCCTGCATGGGACCTCAATTTTGTGCTGGAAAAACTCACCCTGCCTCCTTTTGAACCAGCAGCTACTGCGGATATAAAATTTCTATCTTGGAAAACAGCTTTTCTCTTGGCAGACACTTCAGCAAGAAGGGTTTCAGAACTACAGGCTCTCATGGCAGTGGAGCCTTTTTATTATATTTTACCCGGACAGGGTGTCCCTCAGGACCAATCCTTTTATGCCTAAGGTGGTATCCAGTGTGGCGTTTAACCAGACCATTCACTTGCCAACATTTTACCCAAATCCGTAGAACAAAGAGGAGCGGATTCTGCATTCATTTGATGTACACAGCTAAGATTCTACTTAAACAGGACCAAATGTCGAAGAAAGTCTGAGCAACTACTGGTAGCATTTGCTGCAGGGTCAGGGAGGGGAAGGCTATATCAAAGCAGACTATTTCTAAGTGGATAAGTCACTGTATTCGTTTCTGCTACCTTCACCATGGTAAACCTGTGCCCAAGGGGATCAGATCACTTTCCACCAGGGCTGCCTCTACTTCAGCAGCTTTTCTCAGAGGGGCTCCAACCAAAGACATTCTAGAAGCTGCTACTTGGAGCTCTGCTCATACCTTCACAAAGCATTATCATTTGCCTCTCTTCTCCAAATGCAGGGCAGGCTTTGCCACTGCAGTTCTGCAGGGCCTTATAGCCGCTCCTAATGCTGTTTAGTTCCATCCTCCCATCCATAGCTTTGCAATTCTACCCAAATGTAATGACTGCAACAGTGAAACACTAAGAACATAGTACAGTTGTGTACACTTACCATAAATGTAGATGTTTGAGTGTATTCACTGTTGCAGTCCGGGTTACCCACCCGCCATCCCCCTTTCTATACCTTTTCTTTCCTTCACTATACACACAAGCCTTTGTGGTGTATTTGATGAAGGTAAAGTTTGTTCGTAAAAGTGCATTTATATATATTTACTGTTTATTTATTTATATATATATATATATATATATATATATATATATATATATATATATATATATGTATATATATGTATATATATGTATATATATATATATATATATATGTATATATATGTATATATATGTATATATATATATGTATATATATATATATATATATATATATATATATATATATACGTATATATATATATATATATATATATATATATATATATATATATATATATATATATATATATATATATATTATTATTATTTTTTTTTTAGCTCCCCATTTGGGGGGGCACCTGACATCTGGGGCAAGAAAAATTGACTAAAATGGCATCGGCTGCATGTTTTACACGCCTGATGACCTGATGTTGTGGAAGAGGAGACAGCAACCGATGCAGGACCCAAGACTTTGTTATTCAGGCCGACTGTGGGCAACCTGCCAGCAGATTACCCAAGTGTAATGACTGCAACAGTGAATTCACTCGAAAATCTACATTTATGGTAAGTGTACACAACTGTATTTTTCTGGGTTATCAGTTTATTTTGTGTAATGGAAATACAGGGTATCCGAGGAGTTCCTCAAACTGACAGAAACAACATGACTCTTATAGGCGAGCTTATTAAGCTGGTCAACTTTTTTCACAACTGGATTCAAGTACTATTGAATTAGAGAGCTCGATTCCATGCTGTCAGATGAATCAGACAACCCAGGAAGTGATGACATCACCCCTGGACAGTCGCAATGGATTACAGCATCTGCCCAGCGTTGGTGGCTCTGGCGTGAGCCATGGAGAAGGTCCTAGGTTTTTTTTCCTACACATGAGGGTCGAAATGGGGACTGTCAATATAATTTTATGGGACTGGAACATTATCTGGACTTTAATGTGTGGCTTAATAAGAACTTTATAACACCGGAGAATGTCAACATGGAGACAACTGAAATGAAGGCCTCATTTGGAGGTATGTGTAAAAACATTAAAAATTAAAATGCTGAAATACAAAACTTTATTGTTAGATAATTGGTTCCTGAATGAGAGTATAAAATGGAAATGTTCCGAAAGGTCTCAGAGTTAATAAGTTTCCAAATAACACTGAGGAGGGGTCTGTTTTATACAATGATTTAGTTGACCTATTAAATGAATGTGGTATATCACTGATGAGAGCCATTGTAAAAAAACTATTGTGTTATTGATACACTTAGAGGGGAAATTGATACGTTAAATTGGAAAATTCAAGAGGACCTGTTATTTACTATCAGTGAACACAAACAAAACTATTTAATTGCATTTCAGGATGTCAACAGAATTGTTTACAAAAATCAGAAACAGAAATGATCTAAATTAGATAGAGACAATAGGGAGTATGGGAAAGGTAGAGCTTACACTATTGCGTTCAATAGAAGAAATATGGGTGCAAGGGGCTCTATAATCACAACCATAATAATCACAACAATAACAGCAGCAACAACTACCATCATAATGGCCAAGAGTGTGTGGAATACCATGGTCAGGTAAACAGCGATGCCGTTATTAATGATGGGGCCCCTTTAGAGAATGTAGGTACAAGGAGATCCAAGAGGATCAAGAACTTGGCGTCACAGCCCATGTATGCTCACATAATGAGGAGACAACACCCACATCAGGGGAGACAAAGATACTATCCTCGATAAGGGAAGTAATATAAGGGCAGTGGGAGGATAGATGGAACACGCAAGACAACGAGCATAATTTGCCAAGGTTAGAGAATAACGAAAGTGAAGGGCTGATTTGCACCCAGGACAATTTTCATATCTTCAGTTGCACAGACACCAACATTGATAGTAGTCATTTTAGTGTATTCAAGAAGGGATTCACATTCATCCCTGCCAGGAAAGGTAATCTAGCAAATATGATTTTAGATATAAAAATGTTTACCAGGAAACTAAATCTAGAGCTGATGCTGAACGAACACCCTTAGGTGAAACTAGAAGTGAATTTGAGTCGGAAAAGTATGCACAGTCCATCATTACATCCGGAACGAATGAATTTTGAAGCATTGGTAGTGAATGAAATGAAAAACACATTTAATACCAAAAGAGGTTATAGAAGTAACTTGACAATAGAAGAGAGGAATGTGTTGGTGGAATTCCTTCAAAATAAGATGATGAGAATAATGAAACCCAACAAAGGGGGTGGGGTAGTATTAATGGAAAATTGGACTTATTCAGTCTAAATGATGGAGATCTTGAATACAGGTACAAGGTATTCACTTGTGTCCCATAATGAAGTAAACATTGCGTTCAGGAAGATAGATATGATATTGGAGGACAGCCTAATACAAGGGCTTATAAATAAAAAAAAATTGTTTGATTTTTTTTGAGTGTCTAAGCCATTTATTCCTGGAATTTTTTGGATTCCGAAGGTCCACAAGGACTACAGGGACCCACCACTGAGACCAATAGTTACATCAGCGGGTTCAAAAATATAACCATTAGTTATATATGTGGGTCTATATTAGAAGATCAAAGATCTGTTTGACCGATTCTGAAAAGAGCAACACATGTTGCACGAACTATGAAAATGGCGAACGTCCAAAACCATGAAAGTCGAAATGTCGATTTGTCATGGTTGGCCTGTCTGCAGTATAGCTCCGTAAGGTAAGTGTGCGATAGTTACAGACCTTAGGGTTAGGGTGCGGGTTAAGGTAAGTGTATAGATAGGTAATGTAATGTATGTAAAGTTTAGTGTAGGGTTAGAAGTAGGGTTTTGTTAAGTGTATGTATGTGGATTATTTGTTTTGCTTGGGTATATATCTGTAGGGTAAGTGTGCGATAGTTACGGACCTTAGAATTAGGGTGCGGGTTAAGGTAAGTGCATAGATAGTGTAATGTATGTAAGGTTTAGTGTAGGGTTAGAAGTAGGGTTTGGTTAGTGTATGTATGTGGTTTATTATGTTTGGGTAGGTAGTATGTAGTGGGCAGTGGGGTTGGCTGACTGACGATTCGAGATTTTAAATTTCGCGGTTTAGGCTTTTCGGCATATTTGCGGTTCGGGCTATATGTGTTGCTGTTGTATTATTTGCTCAAAAGGATTTTCGGGTTTATAATATAGACTCATATATGTAGATAGTAAACTCAAAACCTTCTATGATTTGTACCCTCACATTCTGATTGATTCATGGGACTTTCTAACCAAAGTGGGACAACTAGAATTTAACCCTGAATTTTGCTTCATAACAATAGATGCGAAAGGTCTTTTCTCGGTCATTCCACATGACCAGGGACTGGAGTGGTTTGAAGAAATGATGGTGGAATTTAAGTTCTTAAATAAGAATGAGTTTAGATTGGTATTGGAGAACATGGAATTAGTTCTGAAGAACAATTTCATTTATTTCCAAGGGGAGTATTATAACCAGTTAGATGGAGTGGCAATGGGTACTTCATGTGCACCCATATTTGCCAATATTGTTATGCTTTACTGGGAAAAACATTTTGTATTTAATTCTGGTTATAAAGATCGTATAAGAACTTACTATCATTTTTGGACAATGATTTTATTGTTTGGTAGGGTCCCCATGATACAGTAGTAACATTTTGTGTCATTCAAAAAATTAATAACTGATTTTTTGAATTTCACATATGAAATTGGGGTGGAGAAGGTGCACTACTTGGATGTATGTATTAGGAAAGATATTAACAACAGATTTGTGTCTCAGGTATACCAGAAAAAATGTTTTTTCTAATTCCTATTTACATTTTGACAGTAATCCGTTTTCACAGAAAAGACACCTAGTTAAGGGTCAGATGGTGCAGGTGGCTCAGATGACATCAATTAAGGATGATCTTGAAAGGGAATTAGACTATGTAGAAGGGCTATTTCTTTAAAGAGATACCCTGATAACTGTATAAAACCTTTGAAAGAAGAAATGCTCTCTGGTTAGGGGACCAAATCTCTACCACCGTTAGATAGGTTGGTATCCTCTATTGGTGGGGAGTAACAACTAACAGGAGATTTAATATTAACAACCCTGTGACACCATATTTAATAACATGCAGTCAAGGTGCGAGGATGGTAAGGAAGACCATTAATAAATATTGGGAACCGTTTGGAAAAATCCCCAATAAGTTGGAAGTATTTACTAGACCCCTAAAGTATAGTTTCAGGAGGAACTTTAATCTAAAGGAAATTTTTTGAAAAGGAGAAAACAAATGGGAAGGATAAGGTTGGTATTAAGAAGGGAACCTATAAGTGTGGTAGATGTCCCAAATGTACATTTATAGCGAATAAAGAGGAAAGTACAGTTGTGTACTCTTACCATAAATGTAGATGTTCGAGTGTGTTCACTGTTGCAGTCATCACTGCAGGGTTCGTCCTGCCAGCAGCAGCCCCCGATCAGCGAGAATCCCAAAGTCTGGATCGGGCGCCAGCTGAGGTCGCATTTATCCTAACGTCAATGCGCCGGAAGGTATTGACCGCTTCCGACTCCCACGTGGAGACAACTAGGCCCCTGGATACTCAAGGTATTGGACCTTCGGAAACTATTCCCTCAGATGGGTCTGGAGCCTCTGAGCAGGCATCGGCTTCTGAGGGTGTTTTCAGACCTACACAGTTATATATCAAGCCAACCTCGGCTTCCAAGGCAAAGACTAAAACAGCCTTGAAGACAAGTACAGCATTCTCCAGGACAGAATTCCATGCCTAAGAAACAGATGCTTAAAATGGCCGAAGACCTAATTACTTTGATCAGGGGGTTCCCATCCCCCTCCTGATAAGAGGCATAGGCAAGACACTGAATATGATTCTTCTGATCAGGTTTCCATTTCTTCTGACTCCTCTTCAGAACAGGGTTACCCTCTTCCTCCCTATGAGGATTCTGATGCTGAAGAATCTATTCCTTCAGCCTCTCCTCTTGAGGACTATTCTTTTGGGGAAACCCTGCATACCATGAGGGAGCATTTTCACTGGGAGAGCCAAGATTACTCAGAATCTAAGAAAAGGCTCAGAGATTTTCTTTTACTGCCTCAGCACAGACCTCTTGCTATTCCACCTGTACTAGACATTGTAGATGTATTTTCAGAGTCCGGCCTGTCTCCTGACTCTTTACCCCCTGCACCCGTTAAGCCAGACAGGTACTACAGGGTTCCAGATTCACATAAATTTTTATATAAAAACCCTGCTGCTGACCCAGAAACTATATCTCAGGGTCCCAAAGGGGGGTCAAGGCTTCCACTGCAAAAAAACCCTATCCCCTCTGATAGGGATTCTAGAGCACTGGACAGATGGGGGAAAAAAGTTTACACCTCTGCTACCTTGGCTGTAAGGGCTTTAAATTGTCAGATTCATATGCTTAAATATTAGCAATACTTAATGTCACTGCTAAAACAGAAAATGTTGACAAATTCTGAATGTTCTGAAAACAAGGAAATGCAGGATTTATTGCATGCAGCTGAACAAGTGGGAAAGCATACTTTGCAATGTGGTTTTGATTCACTGGAGGCCTCTTGCAGGGCCGCTGTTACAGGCTCTGTCATTAGAAGGCATGCTTGGTTAAAGGAGCAGAATCTGCCTGATCATATTAAAGCAAAATTATTGGATGCTCCATTACAGCATGATACTTTGTTTAGTGTTAAGGCAGAAGAAGTGTTAAAGAAAATGGAGGATAAAGTGAAATTTATGCAGACAGTAAAGGATTTTTTACAGGTAAAGCCGCACAGATTTAGCAGGAACTGGCCTTCTAAGAATTGGTCCTTTCCAGTGTCAGACAGGCCACAAAGAGGCAGATACAGATGTCCTAGAGGCAGATCTCAGCCCCAAGGCTCATACAGGCCTAAACAATGGAGTGCTTCTACCTCCAAAAATGGAGAAGACAAATCACAGCTATATAGGAAACAGTCCCAATGACTTTCCACTGCCAATGCCAAGCACTTTTCTTTTGTCAGCACCCTTAGGGGGAAAGCTAGCACTTTTTTCACAAAATTGGCACATGATCACCCAGGACAAATGGGTCTTTAATATAGTTTCTCAGGGCTACAGGTTCCACGTTCACACCCTTCCAAAGACAAAAGGTATGCCAGATCTGCCACACAATCAGTGGGCAGAGGCACAAAAGCAAATTTCATCTCTCATGGACATGAGGGCTATTCACGAGTACCACAGCAAGAACAGGGAAAAGGATTTTCTTGGTACCCAGAAAGGACAAAGCCTGGAGACCAATACTGGACCTGTCTATTCTAAACACTTTTCTGGACGTTCCAAAATTCAAAATGTTGACACTACAGCAGCTTCTGCCCATGCTGGGCAAGAAGGCTTGACTTGTAACTTTGGACCTCAAAGAGGCATACCTGCATGTCCCAATCAGACAATCTTGCAGAAGATACCTCAGATTCATAGCTGGCTCAATGCACTACCAATTCTCTGCACTGCCCTTTGGCTTATCTACTGCGCCCAGGGTCTTCACAAAATTCCTGGCACCAGTAATTGCATTTTGCAGACAAAGAGGAATTCAAATATATCCCTATTGGATGACTGCCTTATTCAAGCAGAGAGCAAGGACATTCTACTGAAGCATCTGGCATTTGTAAAAAGACTACTAATTTGCCTAGGGAACACAGTAAACGAAAAGAAATCAAAACTAGTACCCTCTCAAGAGATAATATTCCTGGGTGCCAGCTTAAATACAACTGCCCAGATGGCTTATCTCACGCCAGACAAACAAAGGCAACTGACTTCTTACTTCGAAAAGATGGCAACAAAGACCCAGTTACCTGCAAGAAAAATTCTGCAGGCTTTGGGCTTCATGGCATCCTGCATTCTGCTAATTCCATATGCAAGACTGTGTATGAGGAAGCTACAATGGTATCTAAAAAGTGTTTGGACTCAACATTGCCACAGCCTGGAAACATTAATTACCCTCATTCCCTGTCTGCAGCAGGAGTTTCGATGGGCACTGGCCTGTTACCACAACAAGGGACAGCCATTCACTTTACCCACAGCTAGGCAGACACTAACAACAGATGCATCGGATTATGCCTGGGGGGCTCACATGGCAGGAAAATGTATTCAGGGCATGTGGCCCACAAGCCAAACGCGTCTTCATATAATTCAGGAAGAGATGCTAGCTGTACAGAATGCCTTGACAGCCTTCAAGGACCTACTCCATCCAGGACAACTGCTGATAAAGATGGACAATAAAGTCATGTGGTACATAAACAAGCAAGGGGGCACACATTCCTACCCCCTCTGCAGACAAGCCATGACTTTGTGGAACACAGCATTGACTTATCAAGTGCACCTGCAAGCACAATTCTTGCCAGGAAAGACAAATACTCTGGCAGACGAACTAAGCAGAAACCTCATGGACCCTCACGAGTGGAACCTAGATCCACAAGTCTTCAGCATGATAACAAGGAAATGGGGATGCCCAGACATAGATCTATTTGCCTTCCCTCTCAACTGCCAACTACAGAGATTCTGCAGAAGGACTTATCACAAACAAGTATGGAAGGTGGATGCTCTATCATTCAGCTGGAAAACCCTTATAGTATATGCCTTTCTGCCACTCCCTCTCCTCCCCAAGGTCCAAGGTACTCCTAAAGGTCAGACAAGAGAAGCCAAAAATAATACTGATTGCCCCAGACTGGCCACGCCAGCACTAGTATCCAATATTAAAGAGCTTGTCTCAAGGCCCCGCCTGGACTTTACCTCAAATTCCTCATCTATTGACCCAACAAAACAATCAGATCCTGCACAGCCAACTCAGAACCCTAAATCTGGCTGCTTGGCGGATAATATAACCACTCAGAACACACCTCTCTCTAAAGCAGTTATGGATGTTATTTTGGAGGCCAGGAGGCCCAGCACCAGAAAATTTTATGCAGAAAAATGGAAGAGATTCTGTGCTTGGAACCAGGCACAAGGAATTGACATGCTTGTTCCAAAAATTCCTCATATTTTACAATACCTAACTGAGATGCTGGACAAAGGCCTATCCTTCTCATCAATTAAGATCCATGCCTCTGCCATTTCAGCTCATTACAATACGGAACCACCTATTTTTTCACATCCACTGTTAAGGCAGTACCTCAGAGGGGCCAAAAACATAAGACCTCCAAGGAGAGCACTGATACTTAGATGGGACCTCAATTTTGTCTTGGAAAAGCTCACACTGCTTCCTTTTCAGCCAGCCAATACAGCAGAGATAAAATTCTTATCATGGAAAACAGCTCTGCTCCTAGCAACAACTTCAGCAAGAAGAGTCTCAGAGTTACAGGCATTAATGGCTGTGGAACCTTTTATTATTTTCCATCCGGACAGGGTTTCTCTAAGGACGAACCCAACATTTATGCCTAAGGTAGTGTCCAGTGTGTCTCTTAACCAAACCATTCATTTGCCTACTTTTTATCCAAACCCACAGAATAAAAGGGAGAGACTTCTGCATTCTTTGGACATACACAGACAGCTACGCTTCTACTTGGACAAAAATAAAGCTTTCAGAAAGACTGAGCAACGTTTAGTGGCATATATGCTGCAGGATCACATGGAAAGGCCATCTCAAAGCAGACTGTTTCAAAATGGATAGGCCACTGCATTCGTTTCTGCTATTCACAACATGGCAAATCAGTGCCTAAGGACAATAGGCCACATTCAACCAGAGCAGCAGCCACTTCAGCAGCCTTCCTCAGAGGAGTACCAACCAAGGATATTTTGAAGGCTGCAACTTGGACTTCAGTGCACACCTTTACAAAGCACTACCACTTACCTCTTTACTCTAAATCCAGAGCAGGCTTTGTCACTGCAGTTCTGCAGGGCCTCATAGCCACTCCTAATTCTATTTAGGCCCAGCAACCCAACCTCAGCTTTGTGATTCAACCCAAGTGTAATGACTGGAACAGTGAAACACGATGAACATAGTACAGTTGTGTACCTGCCATAAATGTAGATGTTCGAGTGAATTCACTGTTGCAGTCCAGGTTACCCTCCCACCATCCCCCTTTCATTGCTGGGACTTATCTGTACTTCTCTATTCTATGCAGCCTATGTGGTGTATTTGCTTGTAGATGAAGGTAATGTTTATGTTAGTGCATGCTTTTTTATAAGCAGAATTTTTAGCCTACCCTTTTGGGGGCACCTGACATCTGGGGCAAGAAAAACTGAAGAACATGGCGTTGGCTGCATCTTTTATACCCCTGGCACACTGATGTCAGGGAAGAGGCGACAGCAACCGACACCGGACCAGGACTTTGGAATTCAGGCCGACTGCGGGTAGCCTGCCAGCAGGATACCCCAAGTGTAATGACTGCAACAGTGAATACACTCTTATAGTAGGTACACAACTGTACTTTTGAATGAACAGATTTCATTAACCCCGGCCCTATGATTGAGGGAAACACCTTACAATAAGTTATAATAAGTGTTTTAGTTACATTATGTGCTTGGAATATAATAAGTGCTCAAGAAACATTTGGAAAATTGTAATTTTAAGTTTTAATTTGTACACAATGCATGTACTTTTGAGAGAGGATTTTTATGAAGATGTCAACCAATGGGAATTGTTTTTTAATTTATTTAAGGGGGTAGGATGTTGCATTAATTGAGTCTGATGAAGTTTCCTGTAGGGAGAAGAAAGTGCTAAATCTTTGTGGTGTTTGTACGTGGATTAAAACTTTTTTTGCACTACCGAGTTGTTATTGGACTTATTCCTGTGAGAAGAGTTTTGGGACTGCCTTTACTGGTTGCCTATGTGTTAACCGCTGGAGGAGTAGAGTTAGTAGTTTTTCATTTATTCTCCAGGTTTTCCACTGTTTCTGGGTTATCTTGATGCACTTTAGACAAAGAATCATCAGTTAAGCGATGTTCAGAAACTACACTTTTGTGACCTGTATTGCATCACTTAGAGGGACAACAGCTTCCTCTTAGGCAGTAAAAGCAAGTTTTGTGAGAATTGTAGGTTAAATAAAATAAAAATAAATGCGGGGGAAGTAATATTGACACAATATCTCCCTAACACTTTTAACTGTAGAACGTATAAAATATAAAGTAACAAAACTGTTTTTCTACAAGGCTAGACAGTGAACTTTCTCAAAGAGATTTTTTTATGTTAAAGGTTAAGTGATTATATGGAGATTTTTTTCTACAGTTGGGAGGGGAAATGCATTACATTTAAAGAGGTTAAACAACAATGTATTTGTGCTGGCCCTGGCAAAATCAGTCCCGGTATGAGTGTCCCTAGTTTAGGATAGGCGCTAGTGCAAGTAACCAATATGGTGAATCTGAGGCTTCCTCCTGTTTGTTGTTTTCAGTTGTATAGTTATTTTATTCTGCTTTTAAAGGGATTTGGAGACGGGTGTAGTGATTTTGAACTGTTTTGAAAAAAAAAGTGAGAGAAGCTCAAACAAATGTGTGAAATTGCAACAAAGTCATTAAGTATGCATAAGCTGCTTGTAGGAACAACTCGTATACCAGAAGTAACATGCCTTTTGAATTATTGTAGCTTAAAAATGACTGTGCCTACTTTTTGAAGTTTTACCATGGAGTGTAAATGGCCTAACAGGAAAAAAAATGGACTCCATTAAGAAGTGTAGGGTGCAAATTGTAATATTGCAGAAGATGCAGTTGGATAAAACTGAATATGTGAATTTAATAAAAAGAGGATTTCAGTTTGGATATTTGGGAAAAACGTAGTAGGCAACATAAACTCCAAATGACAAAAACAGCAGCAGTGGGTTCAGGTACAAAAGCGACTCTGTTTATCCAGGAATTTATTCAGTAAAACACACAAAAGGTGTAGTCACATAGAAATCCAAAAGGAATAAACATTTTGTGTGTTGCATTGAATAAATTCCTGGATAAACTGTGAGTCGGCTTTTGTACCTGAAACCACTGCTGCTGTTTGTCATTTGGAGTTTGTGTTGCCTACTATGTTTTTTACTGGTTTGTTGTTATGGCAGCAAAGGGTCAAGGGACGGATTCACAACAGTTGTTCTCTCAGATATTTGGCCAGTCCATGGAGGATCTCCTTAATCATATAGAACGTATGTCTGAGAGGCTAGAGCAAATTGAACGCTGTCAGGCTGTAGGAGCATTTGCGGATGTCAGTGACATCAATAACGCAAACCAGGAAGGCAGGGACTCTGCTTCTACAAGCACCGTTCTTAGGTTGATTGATACAGATTTAACCCCTATAAATGGACCTTTATCTAATGAAAAGCCTCGTTCACAGCATGGGATGACTGGGGACAGTTAATCGATCTCTAGGTGAAGGTTATAGTGCTTCAAATACCCGGATTAATTGTATGGGACAGAATGAGGTTTTTTGTGTTGGTGAATGGCTGCAAGTACTTTTGGCTGGCACCAGTAAATACTGTAAGTACTGCTGATTACAGCACTAAACTACAGAAACTAGACCATTACTTACTGAAAAAATAAAGTACAATTAGAGAACTCGTACTTTAAAGAATGTTTGAAAACTAAGATTGTACCAAGGGGTCTACGAATGTGGAGATTTCCATGTGGCTTAACTACTAACTCGCCCTTTCATAAGAAATTGATAAACATGTTTGATAAGACATGGATTTGAGCATATGGACACTGTGGTTAAACACAGTGAGACT
This sequence comes from Protopterus annectens, assembly GCF_019279795.1. Classification (NCBI taxonomy): domain Eukaryota; kingdom Metazoa; phylum Chordata; order Ceratodontiformes; family Protopteridae; genus Protopterus; species Protopterus annectens. The sequence continues at coordinate 1,531,980,076 of NC_056739.1, read as the reverse complement.
TTGTTGACTGGTTTAATTAATGATGCTACTGAAGTGGATAAGGTAGTTACAGGGGATAGAGCTCATTTGGACAATTTATTTGATTATAATAGACTTTTTAAATCAACTGAGCACCAAATTAATATTATTAAAAACAGAAAAATAAGAAAGCTTGAAAGGGATAGGGGTCAATACAATGGGAATAAAGCATACCCTGAACTCCCAAGGTCACAGAATTGAGTGGCACCAAATGAATTTAATGATGGTTATGATGAAGCAAATGAGACTACTTTTTTAGCAGAGGAACAATTTCCTCCATTGTGGAGGTCCGAATGCCTCCAGTAGAGATGCAACAGGGAAACCCCCAGGTCGGGGGACCCACACTACGAACAGGGGTCGAGGGGGGGTACACAGTGAATCGAAGGGAGAATTGGAGAGGGGGTTACCGGGGCAGGAGATAATTGATGACGGTGAATTAAAGGCCTGTGTTATTGTGAAGAATAAAACTGGTGATTTTAATGTGTTTAGCTTTTCCTCCCTGGATGTGGATGTAACAATATGTGACCTGTTATCTAGGGGTATGACATTTGTACCAGAAAATAATTTTGATTTATCAAACACGTTGATGGACTTGAAACACTATGTAAGAAAGTTGAATTTGAACATTTTCTTTAAATCTGATGAATATGTAAGTAATTCCCTGCACATTTCCAGTACTTATAATCCACATGTCCACCCATCTCTACAAATATTTGAAAAGTTATGTGAAACTGATATAAGGAATTTAAGAAATGATGGTCGCATTACTAATTTAAGTATTAATGAAATAGAATGCCTCAGTAATCTGAGATCCAATGTTGATATTAAAATAATTAAACAGGATAAAGGGGGTGGGGCGGTCATAATGGACAAGATGGATTATAATCTGAGAATGATGGATGTCTTATTGGGAGATGCTTATGTGAAGAGTTCTTTGAATGAGTTGAATGTTTCACATAAGATGATTCGTAATGTCTTAAATGACTTATTTATTGAAGGTTCTATTACAGTTGAAGAATTCAACCTTTTTGTCTACCTCTTACCCAAAAATACCATGTGTGTTTGGTTTGCCAAAAATTCACAAGTGTTTATTTGATACCCCCATGAGACCAGTTGTTGATGGTCATGGGTCTATAACATATCCGTTGGCCAAATTCTTGGATATCAGGTTGAAATCACTTTTAACAACAGAAAATAATTTATGTAGAGAATCCTGGGACTTACTTGAAAGAATCAACAAGTTGGACTATGTTGATTCAGGCATTTTTATTACCATGGATGTCAAAAGACCTATACATAGTGATACCCCATGAGCTTGGTCTTGAATGGTTTTGTGAATGTTTATGTGAAAATGGTGTTCCTCAACCTAGGGTTAACATATATGAACAATTGTTGGATGTGGTATTGATGAATAATTTTATATTTTTTAACATTGAATACCTTTTCCAGAAAAATGGGGTTGCCGTGGGTTCACCATGCGGGGGGGGGGGGGTCTGTGCGAACATTGTCATGCTCCAGTGGGAGAAAAAATATTTACTGAATTCAGTTTATTATGAATACTGTAGAATGTGCATCCATTTTTTGGATGTCATTTTTATTTTTTGTTTGGGTCCCCATGATAAGATTACAGAATTTTTAGATTTTATGAACAACTCAACACAATTTCTCCATTTTACTTGCAGTTTCGATGAGAATGAAATAGCATATTTGGATGTTAAACTAGTTAAGAATAGGTCCAGGAAGGTTTTTCAATCTGAAATCATTCGTAAAAAGATATATTCAAATAGTTTCCTTCAGTTTGATAGTGGTCATCCTTATAAACAAAAGAAGGGGGTGGTAGAAGGTCAGCTAGTTAGGGCTGCCTGAATGGTTACCTCTTTTGATGCATTTTTAAATGAATGTGAACTGTTGGAAGGAAATGTTTTTGAGACGGGGTTATCCTAACTCACTTGTGAATGGGGTCTTTGTTGAGGTTTTGAATAAGAGGGAGAAAGGTTATTTCAAGGCTATCCTTCAATCAGAATGTGGATGAAACTTGTTTGATCAATATACCCAATGTTAACGAGGAGAAAAATAGGACCGTAGGTGTAACTTATGGAGATTCGACTTGTGTTACGACCTACTATGGGCACAATGAAATAGTCATTGAAGCGAATGCTGATGACACAGATGACACGAACTTGGTCATTGTGGACCAAAATGGAACTGAATGGGCCGTACGAGTAACAGTCGCGATCAGTTCTAGTTACAACCTATAATAGGTCCAGTAAATTAATTATGGATATCTTGTATAAGAATTGGCTAATTATTGCTTCCTGTAATGACATTCGACAATGGGTGGGTGAGAGACCGAATGTTGCATACAGAAGGGGTAGGACAATTAAAAATGTCCTTGAGTCTTGTAAGAGGGGACCTATGACTGGTTACATGAGGAAATGTGGGGCTTGTTCATCTTGCAACACACACTCTTGAGGGCTCGTGTTGCATTATCAATGGGGTTACTATAAAACTGAGAAGGAAGACCACATGCCAAACGGAAAGGGTGGTATACTGTGCCCTATGTACGGCTTGTCCCACTTTCTATGGCAGGAAAATGGAAAGGAGATTAAGATGTAGGATATATGAGCATTTAAGGGACATTAGTTTAGGCAAAGAGACGAATGATCTCACTAAACACTGTAAGGAGTATGGGGGGCATGATTTTAAATTTACAAAAAATTGATGTTTTAGACATAGACCCAAGGGGTGGCCTCTGGACCCTACAACTGGAGAAACAAGAGGCAGTATGGCAGATTAAAACTATGCAATAAACTAGCCGGGTATCAATCATTCTCTATCCTTAGCCTGTTTTTTGAAGTTAAAAGCATTAAATAGATGAATTGATATACATTTTTTGCATGTATTTATATAACTTTACATTTTATATGTACATATGTATATGTTTATTGATAGCATTTTTACCTATACTATTTTGACAAGGGCATGATTTTGGGGATTGGTGTGTTATTTGCTGTACATTTTAGTGTGTTTTTTATCATGACGTGTTCTGTGGTTGAATTGTGCTGTGACTGTTGAATATTTATGAACTTTATGAATATTCATTATATGGTTTTATTCTCCTGGTCCAATGTTAATTGGGGGTGGATCTGTTTGTTTAAATTGAGCTAAGTAACAGTTTTCTAATTTCCTTGAAAAAGTCTCTTGATTCACCAGAGACAAAAGCGCTTGGAATACTGTTTATACCTTTTGGATTTTTATGTGACTACACCTTTCGTGTATTTTATTGAATAAATTTGTGGATAAACTGGAAAAAAAAGAAATGCCGTTTATACCTTTTGAATTTCTATGTGACTACACCTTTTGTGTGTTTTATTGAATAAATTCTTTGATAAACTGTGAGTCGGCTTTTGTACCTGAACCCACTGCTTCTGTTTGTCATTTTGATATTTGGGAAAGTGTTGGGAACAAAGGAAAGGATGTTATTTATAGGAACAAATACTCCATTTATAAGAACAAATGCTCTAGTTGTGGTAGAAGAGGACAATACAAGATTTGGGTTAATTAGGGAATAGTGGCAAGGAAAAAGATTTACCTTGAAATGCATCTATGTTCTCCTAAAACTGAACTTATGGTACTTAAAGGAAACCTCCAACTTAGAATTGAAAAAACATGTTTTTTTTATTGTATCTTTGTTTTCTGAGCTATTTTTGATGCCTCAAAATCACTCCAAATGCTTCTTTTACAATTTTAATGTGTTTCTGAAAAAATGTCAGACAATAGGACCTGCCTTGATAATGTGATCTTGTTTTCTTGCTTTCATTCCTTCTTCCCAGAATACTTTTCAAGTCCTCTTTATATGAGTCATGCTAGACATAAGGAAGTGGAGGTGTTTTCTCAGGCTATTAAGATGGAATGGCGGGATTGTGAACCACTATCATCAAACACACTTTCTGTAACAGAGCTGCTTCTGTTTCCCTGACTGAGCCTCATTTATGGGATGTTGAAGTTAAAGGGACTTTAACTAGTGTTTCTGTGGGAATGTATCTTTTCAAAGTTAATGTTAAATTGGGGAACTTTTTCACAATTATTTGAATGTTGGTATCCATCCGCGGTGGTGCAGCGGTAGCTTTGTTGCCTCACAGCAAGAGGTTCTCCCGTTCGATTCTCGGCTGGAGTGTGGGGAGTGCCTTCAATGTGGAGTCTGCATGTCCTCCCCACGGTTGGGTGGGCGTTCGAAAGACGTGTGTAAATGGGTGTGCCTTCGTTGAAGGTTGAACATCGAGCTGGCACCTCGGTGTTCGTCAAAATCTACTGCCAATCATTAGCGGACCGGAGTTCCACTGTGGCGACCCCTAACTGGGAAAAGCCGAAAGACAACAACATTTGAATGTTGGTATCCCACAATTCCTTAGGAGTGGGCAGAGTTAGGTTATTATACATGCAAATTTTTATGTTAATTAATGTTGAGATTTTTGGCCAGTTGTAGCTACTTTTCATGGGCCTTTGTCCAGATTTTTGATGACTCCAGGTTGAGAGGTATGATTCATAACAGATTATTAGAATTAGTCTGGAGCATAATTTACTTTGTTTTTGTAGGACTGCAAGGAGGTTAAAGCTAATGATGACCAGACTCTGGCCCTGCCCTGGTACTGAGAAACTCTCACCCAGTAAAACATTCCCTAACATTGAGGCGGTTGTAGCCTGTTAGAGATCATATCCTTACTTTGCCATATAATAAACGGCATTGGTTCTCCATACTGCCTTCAGTCGGGATCTAACTCTCCGATCATTGGTTTATTGCCCAGTGCCCCAACCCACTGCACCAAGCAGGACTCTTCGTTTGGGTCTATGATCAGCCAACTTTTGTCTTGACAATTTCTGTTCTATTTAAAATTCTTTTTGGTGTTCAATTTTTAGTGACTGAAAATAAACTAAATGTGATAGGTTTTTATATGTCTTATGCTGTGGCTGTGTATGGTTTGGTTTAATTATTATTTGTGACTGTCTGACTGTAAAGACTGCTCATTTTCTCCTTTTGGCTGCTCCTGTTAGGGGTCATCACAGCAGACCATGAGTATGCAGAACAAGTGGCAGTAGAGTTTTACGGTATTGAGTTGCCAGCTTGGCACCTAACCATTTTCAGAAGGCACACGCACACCTAGTGCTAATTTAGAATATAAAGTCCACCTGCAGCATGTCTTGGGAATGTGGGAAGAAACGGGAGCACCCAGAGGAATCCCACGCAAATGCAAGGAAGACGTACAGACTCTGCACAGAGAGCATCCCAGCTGAAAATCAAACTGGAGAACCTCTTACTCTGAGGTGATGACACTAACCACTGCACCACTGTGCTGCCCAGCTATAAAGACTAAAAGACTAGTCTGCTGGAGTTTTTCAACTTGTCAAATGCTATTCATCATTGTAACATTGTGTATACAACTTTAATAATGTATGCATGTGCTTACTTGTGTGAGTAAATCTCAGTATTATAACTGATAAGCTATACTTATGTAAAGGTAACAAGTTGCTTTAGTTAGTAACTGGTATTTTTTTTTTAGAAAAGTAAAAAGTAATAGTAATATATTACTTTCAATGAAAAGTAACTAGTAATAGTAACTTATTACTTTTATAATTAACTAGCACACACTGACTATTATATATAACCAACATTTAAAACTTAACATTTTAGTACAGTGATGCTGCTTATGTAAATTTGCCAGAAGTGATAACTGCCTTTAAGCCCCTGATTGATCTAATTGCTTTGTTTTGATGTAAAAGTAAGTGTTAAGTTATCCTCCTCTCTGCAATAAAAAGTGGAAAACAGTTTCACGGCTTTCTGTATTTTTTATAGCAGCTTCTGTGCTTCTAACATTAGCAGGATTAATTACCCATCTAAAATTGACAGCAGTACCTGACAAGATAAACTACAGATTTATCAGTGTCTATGGTATGTCATGCAGGAGGAGATGAATTCCTCTGCAAAGTATGTGAGGCATTAAGTTTAAAAAAAGTAGGTGGGCTTTCCCTTCCTTTGATTACAAGGCAACAAAAAAGTAAGTTATAAAAAGTACAGTCAGGTTTTTGATGCCTCCCCAGTACTGGAACCATTTTCTAGGGAGAAAAGAAACCCAGGGATTGAGTTAAACTGTAGGAAAGGACAGAGTTTTCCTTTAAAAGGATTATGGAAGAAATAATCACATTATAGCAGGGCATTATTATTTGTAGGTGGCGATTTTAATTTAGTATGTAACATTGAAGATGTGTCAGCGGTCCTAGAAGGGAAACGTTAGAGAAGGTAGATTTGTAAAGATGTGTATGAAAGTATTTGGTATGGAGGATCATATTACAGGAGGGCAGCTCAGAAGGGAGTTTACATATTTTCCAGGACCTGGGCTGGGCTGTTCCAAAACTGTACATTACATGAGCATGTACATTTGTTGAAAGTATTGAAACCTGTCCAGTAACAATGTCTATGTATCCACAAGAGTTAAGATAAAGAAACAAGGAGGTAAAATTAAAGAAAGGCATTGGTATTTCCTCATGTAAGTATTAAAAAAGAGAAGAGACTTAAAGAATTGGTAATACAGTTAAATAGTTATTAGAGTAGATAGACATTGTTCCAAAGACCAGCTGGGGCTTGGGATAAAATGAAGATGGAGTTTAAAATTATAGTGGAATTAAGGATAAAATAGGTGTGAAAGAAAATTAAGAAAAGTCACTTAGAAGGATTGGCAAAGGTTAAAATGTTGCAGAGGAAGGGGAAGCTTACAAATCAAGAACAGGAACAGTTGGAGTGCCAGGAGCAAAAAAAAGTGAGCATCCGGGCAATATATTTAAGTTTAGTTAAAACTGCAGTTAAACTTTTTTTTAAAGTAATTCCAGAGCAGAGAAATTTTTAGCACAAAGACTCTGGCAACAGAAAGTGGAAAAAGCTGTGTCAAAATGTAGGGACCCTTATGACAAGAAGGTTAGCTTGAAATCCCGGAAGGATAATGGAGATATTTTGGCAATGTTACAAAATTCTCTATAGAGCAGGCATTTGGAAGTTTGTTTTTGGTTTTGTTTGTTTGTTTTTGGGGAAATATTCGATATTCCAAAGCTTGTTTAAGTGGAAGCTCAATTATTATCAGTCACACCAGATAAAGGACAAATAAAAATGTGATGTATAATGAAGTGACAGAGAAATTTCTAGGAATGGAATATTTTCCTTAGAAATATGAAAGTTAGGAGGAAGGAAGCTGTTGGAGATTTGGAAGGCACTGTTTAATGCTTTGAAAAAGCAAAATACCTGCAGTGTTGAAGAAGGCAGTGGTGGTAGTGTTACCAAAGAAGGATAAGGATCCTGAAGACATTGTCTTGTATAGACTCATTTTGATTTTAAGTAATGATTATATAGTGTCTGTCTGTATTAGCTGAGAGAATGGCAAATATGTTATCAAAGGTGATAGATATGAACCAGTGTGATTTTCTGAAAGGGAGACAACATTCAATAACTGAATAAAATAGTGATTCGGAGGGAAGTGGCATAAAAAAAACACCATTAATATTGATTAGCTTGGATGCAGAAAAAGTAATTTGATGGGGTTTGCTGAAAATTCACAAGTAGGGCAGTGCTAGTGTTTGCATCCCCAAATAGTATAATAGTTGATAAGAATATATGGTAGATCAATTGTAAAAATAAAGGTAGTTGGATTCCTTTCTGACAGCTTGAGTTTGAATTGAGGGAGTAGGCAGGGAAGTCTTCTTTCCCGTCTTATTTAGCTAGCTAGAATGATAAGGGACTGTCAAACTCAGGGATATAATTAGTGTGGTAGCTAAGAAAAAAAGCTTTGTTTACAGATGTTACTACCTTGTACTTGATGAATGCGGACTCTGACATTAGGGTATTGTGGGATATTTTAAGACAGTTTCAGGTATTTTTGTAGTATAAGGTTTATTGCTATAGCCTTTATTTAACATGCCTTCATGCAAAGTATTTCGCCAATAACCTGATTTATGTGGACAGGAAAAGGTGAATTATTTTGCTGTATGTATTAAAAATGACTCTGGTTTGGCAGCTAAAGGATATGTGGAAAGACACCAAGCAGACAATTATTAAACGGAAGTTAGACATTGGAAGTTAATGGCCAGTGGACATGAACTGTAAGGAACAGGTAGTGAAATTTTTTTCAGTTTCTTTGGTTCTTTATGTCAAACATACTTTTATTAATCAAACGAAACACTGTGTAGGATAATTAATAGGGATGAAGGAATTTTTATGAAGGAAATTGGGCAATAGTGAAGAAAGATGAGACAATTTTTCCTATTGATCAGGGTGTCATGTCTTCCTGATATGAGGGGATGCTTTGAAGCTGCACAACTGATAATTTTCAGCGCAAGCTGAAGGCTGTAAAGTAAGATAGAAATATGGCGTTTATATCACATTATCGAAAGATGAAAATAGCGAACGCTATTTCATCGAACCTAAAATATCTAAACCACATAATATCGAACATTCAGAACAGCATATTTTTTCCTTGGGAAAAAGTTTGCTATTCAGAAACACACACAACACAAGCACACCTAAAAAAAACATTGATACACACACACACTTATAATCGTACAACTAACCCTACACTAAACTATACATGCACTACTATCTATCCACTTACCTTAACCCAAACCCTAACGTCCGTCACTATCGCACACTCACCTAACCCGCGCCCTAACCCTAACCACCACACAGTCGCACACTTACCTGAATCCGACCCGTAAATTTCCACCACAGCACTGAAAATAGCAAAGCTACAGAACTGGCCAAACAAATTCTTTCCCTAGGAAAGAATTCGGTGTTCTGCAGCTTCGCTGTTTTTAGCGTTCGCTCAAAACGGGTCAATATTAGAACATTCGAAGTTTTAAAATTTCGATGTTCTGATATAGACCCGAAATATGAGAGATGCAGAGAGATTAAGATTTTGGAAGCAAGCCCTTAAGGAGAATAAAAATACCTATATGGAATTATATATGTGTGTGTGTGTGTGTGTGTGTGTGTATATATATATATGTGTGTGTGTGTATATATATATATATATATATATATATATATATATATATACATACACACATATATATATATATATATATATATGTGTGTGCAAATTATAAATGATTATAAAAAAATCAGGAGGTTAACAAAGACTGGGAGGAAAGGTTATTATGACAAATTGCAAAAGAGCAATGCAAGGAAACTTGTAAAGCATTTATGCACCTGATTGAACACAACTTGGTCGATCGACAGCCTATCAAAAAGAATGCCATTGATTTTTTTGTGGGAGAAGGGGGGCTGCACTCCTGACATCACTTGCTAATTATATATACTGACTTAGAGATCATACTACAATGATAGGCAAATTCTCCAATCCCTGCTGTACCGTGATCTCACGCATTCAATCAGCTGTGCTGGCTTTTTGTGTTTTCGTTAACTGGAACATTGGACTAATTGTCGGTAGCCTATATTTATATCAGACAATATTATAAAAACTAAACCAGTGAAGGAGTGGAGAAAAAGGGATTTTGTCAGCTGAAATATCTACAATTAATGGTACAAAACGCAGGCAAGCAATGACAAAGTAAGTGGAAAAACTAAAAAGGAGCTGCACTACTGGAGGTAATAGGTTGAAAGGGAAAACAGATGCAGCGCAATGAAAAGCTACTTGCCCCCATCCTGATTTCTTATTTCTTTGCATGTTTGTCACACTTAAATGTTTCAGATCAACAAAAAAATTTAAATATTAGACAAAGATAACCCAAGTAAACACAAAATGCAGTTTTTAAATGATGATTTTATTTGTTAAGGGAAAAAAAAACTATCCAAACCTACGTGGTTCCATGTGGAAAAAGTAATTGCCCCTTGTTAGAAGTAACTGTGGTTAATCACATTTTTGGGAAAGCTGAGTTCAATTTCACTAGCCACACCCAGGCCTGATTACTGCCAGACCTGTTGAATCGAGATCACTTAAATAGAACCTGTCAGACAAAGTGAAGTAGGCCAAAAGATCCCAAAAAGGAAGACATCATCCCGCGATCTAAAGAAATTCCGGAACAGATGAGAAACAAAGTAATTGACATCTATCAGTCTGGAAAAGGTTACAAAGCCATTTCTAAAGCTTTGGGACTTCAGCGAACCACGGTGAGAGCCATCATCCACAAATGGAGAAAACATGGAACAGAACCTTCCCAGGAGTGGCCGGCCTACAAAAATTACCCCAAGAGCGCAGCGACAACTCATCCAAGAGGTCACAAAAGAACCCAGAACAACATCTACAGAACTGCAGGTCTCACTTGAGTGATCTTACAGATAAATACAAAAAAGAAAGAATAATTAACTATATTAAAATGTGGAGTGCAAGTAGCTATCTTACAGGAGACTCACTTGGAAAGAACTGAACCTGTGAATTTGATAAAGAAAGGTTTTCAGGATGGTTATTCAGTGGAATATGTGGGATAAAGGAAAAGAGGAGTACTTGTGTTAATTGCAGAAGGAGCTCCAGTAATGATAGAAGATGATGAAAAAGATAATGGCAGATTTGCAGTGCTAATCTGCTACTGGCAAGAGAGGAGGGTTACACTGGCATATATTTATATTCCACCTAAAACTGCTGTAATGGAGCTTTAGAAAATTCTGGGAGAAATCATCAGTTTTCAGCAAGGAATATTACTTATAGGTGGGGACTGGAATTTGATTTGCAACAGTGAAGATATGTCTGAGGGGTCTAGAGTGGAAAGTATAACAAAGGAGGGTAGATTATTAAAGAAATTTATGAAAATATTTGGCATGGAAAATGTGAATTCAGTAATAGGAGTTCGGAGTGAATTTAAATCGTATTCCCCAAGATATAGAAACTGGGCTAGGCTAGACAGAATTTTACATTTCACACGAACATGTTCATTTACTTGAAGGTCTTGATACGCACCCAGTAACTATTTAAAATCATGCTCCAGTTTGTGTCTTTCGGCTTTTCCCGGTTAGGGGTCGCCACAGCGGAACTCCGGTCCGCAAATGATTGGCAGTAGATTTTTACATACTGGTTTGCCGGGCCTAACGCACAACCTTCAACGAAGGAACGCCCATTCACGCATGTCACTACACAGAAGACGCTCTACCTGAGAATCGAAGGGCAACGTCTAACTGTGAGGCGACAACGCTACCGCAGCACCACCACCACAGTTAAAATCATGCTCCAGTAATAACTAAAATAAAAACACCTGTTAATGAAATAATGAGACATTGGTACTTCCCCACCTATCTGTTGAAAAGAGAGGAATTTAAGAAATGGGTGGTGGAGATTATTTAGGAGCTATTTGAGAGGATAGAAATTACTTCTGAAACTGTAGCTAGGGAGTGAGATAAAATGAAGGTGGAGTTTAAAAATAGGGTGGAAATAAAAGAAAGGAAGTTATGGTTAAGAAGTAATAATTAGAGTGACTGACAAATGTTGAAGTATTGCAGAATGGGGGAATCTGACAGAACACGAAGAGGATCAGGTACAGAATGCTAAGCAAAAAATAAGGGATTACCTCAAAAGTGTACACAAATTTAGAAAGATTGTTGTTAAGCAACTGTTTTTTGATAGCAGCACTAGCGCACAAAAACTTTTAGCACAACGACTCAAGCAACAAAACGTAGAAGGGGCTGTTGCCAAGCTTAAGGAACCTATTAACAAGTAAGGTTCCGAGGTCTTGCAGCGGTATTAGAAATGTTCCAGAAATTCTATGGTGTGTGTATAAAGCAGAGACGTATGGAAATCAAGAAAAAGTACAAATGGAAATGTTCAGGGAAGAATTAAATATGCCAAGATTAGGCTGAATTACAAATGGTCAGGACAGGAGAAGATGAGGTATAAATTAAAATTGTGATGTATAGTCAATCTACAGGAAAGTCCCCAGGAATAGATGGAATTCCTATGGAAGTTTGGAAGCTTGGAAGGAAAAAACTGAAAGATCTGGAAGGTTTTGTTTAGCAGTATTTTAAGAAGAGAAGTACAAACATTCTGGAAGAAAGCAGTGGTAGCTGTAATACCAAAAGAGGGTAAGGCTGTGTCACATCCAGCTTCATACAGGCCCATTTCAAAACTAAGCCATGATTATAAAGTGTTCATGTCTGTAATGGCTAAAGAATGGCAAAAGTAATGCCAAAATTGCTAGATGTGGATCAGTGTGGTTTATGGAGGGAAGGCAAACATTTGACAACATTAACAAAACTTTGATTCAGTGGGAAGCAAAATGTAAGAAAATATCATTGTTAGTGGGTCTTGATGCAGAGAAAGCATTTGACACAGTAAGCTGGATTTTGAGCAAAGCAATGGAAGCATTTGCATTCTGAAAAAAATTATATTCCTCTTTCCCCTTTGTTGTTTGCAGTATATTTTTGAATCATTGGCAATGAAAATAAGGGACTCGGAAATTCAAGGATATAATTGGTATGGTAGTCAAGAAAAGCTGGTTCTGTTTGCAGATGTTTGTTTATTTGCATTTGTTTACCGGGGGGGGGGGGGGGGTTCTGACTGGATCTACAGAACTCATTTTCAGCAGAGGCCCGGGGAGAAAAGCTCCACATACAGTACAATACAAATACAGTATATTCCGGTACAATACAAATGACATAAGATGTACTATACAAAAATAAGTTGAAAGAACATAAACTGTTACAAGATACATTATACATCTAGTCAATTCTATAGAGTTAAAACAGTATAGACAATAATAGTCACTCTCGCCATATGCATAGCCTATGAGTAGATAGTGTACAAAAATAGTATGTAGGTAGTGCAGTGTATGACCTTTGACTGTTGCAGTACATGAAATAATAGGATGTTGGTTTCAGGTAGGAAAATAATAGCCAGAAAGTTAGTGATGCAGAAAGACAGTGAGAGAATTGAGAAGAATTAGAGGCATTACAGCCTGAGCAGTAGCTGAAGGATATGGTATAGAAATAGAAAAGGAGTTGAGAGCCTAAGGATCATGCAGACTGTGAGGGGAGTGAAATGTGACAGAAAAGGAGGATGAGGCTAGTGTGGAAGAGGAGGAGGAGCTGAGCATTAAGCAGGCTTTATGCAAGAGCAGAGCCATGTAGTTTTCAGGTGATTTTTTTTAAAGACGCTTTGAAATGGGTTAGGCCAGGCATAGACCTAGTAGCTAGAGGTAGTCAATTCCATAGTACAGAGACAGAGTACGTATACAAACAGTGACCTGGTTCTCTTGTGGGTATTGAGATAGCTAAGCGATTTGGTGTGTAAGGTGTGAGTAGATTGGCTAGTGAGGGGCAGGCAGTAGGCTTGAAAAATAAGGTTGTGCAAGGTGGATACCTGAATAAAGACAAGTTGGTTGGGGAGTTAAAGCCATTTTAGTTTTAGTAGCGGTTTACACTGATGTGTGTGATATTTAGAGTTTGTGACAAACTTTGCAACTTTGTTATAGCATTGTTCCATCTTGCCTAGGGTAGAAGTATGTAAGATAGGATAGGAGCACCGTAAATAAGTGAGGGAAGTAAAAATGTTTTAGCAATGGTAGTTTTGGTTGCTGTAGTAAATAAATGTTTGTTTCTTTACCGAGTCCCAGTTTTTGATGAGTTTTCTTTATATTTTGCTGAATGAAAGTTGGTCAATGATAACTCCTAGAAGTTTTTTTTCCTGCACTGTTTCTGTCAAGTGTTGTCCTATGCAAGGATGTTGAAATGATCAGTGACAGGGGAGGTGTTTTTGGGGTGAAAGAGTACTAATTTAGTCTTCTTTGGATTAAGAAATAGTTGGAGATTTCTTAGCCAGGATTCAACTGCAGTCTAGGACTGCTGAGTATTTGAAAGTAGAACTGGTAGTGATTGAGCAATACAGAATATGGTGGAATCATAAGCATATTGAATGAGGGTTCCAGGTGAGAGGCAATGTGAAGGTTGTTGTGAAAATGTTGAGTCTGAGGATGGAGCCTTGAGGGACTCCAGAAGGGTTTTGGAGAAAGAGTGAAAGTTCATTGGACTATTTCAATACTTGTTTACGATTCTTGAGGTAGCTCTAATAACCATTTTACTGTGCTATGTGAGAAGCCTAAGTTAGAGAGTGTGTTCAGTAGTAAGGGGTGAGACACTGTCAAAGCCTTGGAGAGATCAATGAATACTAAGGCTGTATAGCATCCTGCATCTCTGGCCTTGTTCATGGTGTCTGTAAAGAATAATAGGGCTGTAGCTGTGCTGTGGCTGGGTCGGACGTCATGGTAGGTTTTGGTTAAAAAAATAGTTTTGCTATAGATATTGCATTACCTGCTGATGGATACTTTCGAGAATTTTGGATATGGGTGACAAGATGGATACAGGATGGAAATTGGATGGTTTAAAAGAGTTGCCTCTTTTGTGGATGGGGTGATGTGAGATTGTTTTCATATGGTAGGCACTTCTGATTTTGGTAAAGACATTCATAAGGATACTGATTTTGTAGGTGATTGAGTTGGCAGCCAGTTTGAGATAGTGTGGTGGAAGATTATCAGCTGAGGTGGAGCAGTGTTTTATTTTTTCTAGCAGTTTCTTAATGGTGTCAGTGGGTATGGATTGAAATGAGAATGGGATTTGTATGACATTTTGATGAGTGGGGGGGTTATTCATGACAAGGATAGAAGTAGTTGATGGTCTAGGGTTGTTATGTGAATAGTTTGAAGGGTGGGGGTGCCCATTATTTGGGGTGTTAGTAGGTCTGATATTGATTTTTATGAAGTACTTGTTAATGTTTTTGGCTGTTTATGATGGAGGGGTATCAGGTGATGGAGTGCACTGTCTACTTGTTACAGAGTTAAGTAGAGAAGATATGGAGTGCCAAAATTTTGGGGGGCTGATTTTATGCTAGAGTTGTAGCTGGGTATAGTATGACTTATCTCTATCAGTTTTGTCGCTTTGTTTCGTAGTATTTTGAAATTGACAAGATTTTGTTCATTTTTTAGTTTCCAGGTTATCCAGGCTAAGTCCCTTTGCTTCGTCAGGTGTGTTTACATTCCTTAGAGAGCCAAGGTGCTGAGTTTTTTTTCAATCTTTTCATACGAATGGGAGCTAGAGTATTAAGTATGTGAAGGCAGGCGTTATTAAAGTATAGTACAGGATCATTAAGGGGGTGTCCCATCTATTTCTTGTAGGAGATTGTTGAATTTATGCTGACAAAAATTAGTTGAATTCCTAACTGATTTTACAGTGTGTACTCTTAGTTGTTGGGAGTTTGTTCTAAGGGAATAAGCTGGTAGATCACTCGGGAACTAGACAGTGTACCAGAAGAGGGGTAATTGGCTGGGTGGGATACTAGGATTCAGTCCAGTGTGGATTGGCAGGTAAGATCTTTGCTGTATCTTGTTGGAGTATTGATAAGCTGAGAAAAAACATAGATTTATACTATTTGTGGGGCAGCTAGAAGCTATGGTTTGCCAGTCTATATTTTCTTCTCCTAACATTGTTTCGAGGTTTATTGTTTGGGATGTCCAGGATAAAATAGTTTCCAACACTGGTATATTGTGATCTGGTGGGATATATATTACTGTTATGCAAATTATTTTTGATGCATTGAGGTTCAAAAAAAGAGATTAGTACCTCAGCACTAGAAAAGATGGGTATATTACTGGTGTAGGGTGTGATGTTGAGTGTAGTGGGATTATAGAAGGGCTGTACCCCCCCCTTTTTTTAAGTCTATCTCTTTTGGTTATTGCAAAGTTTAGAGGTATTATTTATGTAATAGTCTTTTACATTGGGGTGTAGCCATGTTTTGGTAAGGGCTAGTATGTCAGGTTTACTTTGATGACTCCAGGCATGCAGTTGGGGTATTTTATGACATATACTTGTAAGGTTCAGAGTAAGTATGTTTAAATCTTTGAGGTCACTCTTGTGTTTAGGATTAAAGGGTGGGCCTGGGTTAGGATGTATGCCCCCACATTTAAATAGGTAATGAGTACCATGGGAAGTGTTTCTTTATTCATAGGTGATGGTACTGGTATCTAGTGTGGATCGTAGGAGGTGAGGAGGCTAATTTGTATCTTGACTAATATCTGAGGATATACGGGAAAAGCTAGGAGAAGATATGTGAGAAGTTGTGGTGTTTATTGGGGAAATGGAGGAGGTTGTTGTGTATTGGTGTGTAGGGGTATGGGAGGATGTAGTTGTAGCAAGGTTGAGAATTAAAAGTAAAAAGAAGTTAGGCAAGTTAGAAGGAGCATGCCAATGTGATGGTAGGTTTAAAATAGTAATAGTGGTATTTGTGTTAGAATGTAATATTAGGTGTAAATAGATATGTATTTATTTATTTTTATTTATTTATTACATTTGTTTACCCGGTAGTGTCCGACTGGGCCAGAGGCCCGTTTCCATTAGAGACCCAGGGAGAAAAGCTCCACAGTATTACAAACAACAATGATTGCAAACAATACAGGCATTAATACAAGCAATAGTACAAACCAAGCAGTTGCACTATACAGTACTGTGCTGTTTATACAAGACAAATAATACAACAGAGGATAGTATTTATGATGAGAAAAATTATAAAAGTGGGGTGGTAGTTATCCAGGTGAGAGGCAACAACACAGCCAATGATTAGGCAGATGTTCTTTTAGGAGTGCTTTGAACTGATTGAGTCTGTCTTTTTTTTTTTGCTATTCTCTCTGGAAGAGTGTTCCAGAGTTTGGCTATTTTGTGCGAGTAGAGGGAGTCACCATGATACTTGTGGGAGTTGGAGACCTTGAATAAGAGTTTGTTAGAAGATCTAAGAGATCTGAGATTATTACTAGGTTGGACTAGGTGGGAGATTGCAGGGTAGTTACTAGGGAAATTAATTATGTTGTGGGCTAAGGTTAGCTGATTAAGTGATAAAAGGTTGGGGAGCTCTAGCCAGTTTAACTGTGTGAGAGCTAAACAGTGGTGAGATCTATATGGTTGATTGGTGGCATATATAGCTATCTTGTAGCATGATTCTAGGCTGTTGAGTTCTGATTTTCTAAGATTAGTGAATATGAGAGAAGCATACAAGAGGGTGGATAGCAGGTATGTGTGAGCAGTGGCTTGCCTGGCATTGGGAGTAAGGTATGGTTTGGCACCTGTATAGGGTACCTTGTTTGATGTGGACTTTGACAGTTTGAGCAATGTGTGTATCAAATTTGAGGTTCTCGTCTATGGTAACACCTAAAAGTTTACGCGCGTTTTGTGGGGATTATGTTGGTCCCATTTGCAGAAGAGATTGAGAAAAGGGGTTGGGGTGGTTTGTTTTTTGTTACTGAAGAGTATGATTTTGGTTTTGTTGGGATTTAAAATTAGTTGGTGTTGAGAGAAGTATGTTTCAGTGCCCTGAAAGATGATTGCATTTTTAGTTGGAGTTCATGGGTGTGGGGGCAGAGCAGATAAGTGTAGCATCATTAGCCTACTGTACAGTTGAATCTTAAGTAGCTGAATGAAGGTCATTAGTGAATATGATAGAGAAGAGGACCGAGTATAGATCCTTGGGATGCGCCTATGGAGATGGGGAGTGGAGGGGGTTCCCATTTGTAGCTGCTTGACGACTGGAAAGATAGCTATAGAACCAGTGATGAAGGGCTGAGGCTGTATAAAGATAGTTTGAGTAGTACTTGGTGGGCTACAGTGTCGAAGGCTCTTGACATATTGAGAAAGATGGAAGAAACAAGCTGACCTTCATTCATGAGATGATGGATGGTGTTAGTGAAGTTTAGGAGGGCAGTGCTAGTACTATGCTTGGGTCTAAAGCCATTCTCTGTGCTGGAGAGGAGGTTATTGTTAAGGAAATAGTTGAATGAGTTGGTTGTGGATACATTTTTCTACTATTTTTGCAAGGGTGGACAGGATGGCTGTGGGTCGATAATTAGTTCTTTGGAGGGTCCACCTTTGTGGAGCAGTATGATGAGATATTTTCCATAAAAGTGGAACATATTGTTCCTTAATAGATGGGTTAATCAAGATAGAAATGGGGTAAGAGATGGAAGGGGCGGCAAGTTTTACAAACTCATTAGGGAGTTTGTCTGCAGCTATGCAGCCAGGTTTGAGTTTGTTTAAGACAGTCTTTATATAGTTAGTTTGTACGGGTGTGAAGGAGAAGGGATTGTGAGTATCTGGGGCAGGGTGGGGACAGTAAGAGGTTGGGTTGGTAGGAAGGTGACTGTGTTTATGAAGTGGGAGTTGAATTGAGATGAAATAGGGTCAGGGTTGTTAGGGGTGACGGGGAGGGGTAAAGGTATGACCAGGGTTTGAGCTGATTTATGGATTGCCAGAATTTTTGGGGGTTGTTTTGGTGGTTTTGTTGACAAGATAGGAAGTACGTTTCTCTTTTTTGATCTGTTTAAGTTTCGTAGTTGTTAAGAGGTCAGTTTTGTCTTTGGAGGTATGATATATAGGCCAGGCTTTATCTCTATGCTTCATTAGCAGTTTGGTGTCTTTGGATGTTCATCGAGCATACAGCTGCAGTCATAAAGTACAGTTTTGTACCTACCATAAATGTAGATGTCCGAACTGGATAGCATCTGCAGTCATAACAAGTGGGGTTGTCCTGTCGTCAGGCAGCCCTGCAGTCGGCCGGATTCCAAAGTCCGGGTCCGGCTTCGGCTGATGTCGCACTCCACCCGACGTCATCTCTGTTGGTCTTCGGGTATAAAAGCATCAGCCGACGCCATTTTCCTCAGTGTTTCTTGCCCCAGATGCCAGTAGCCCTCTTGCAGGCTAAAATTTGGATAGATGCCAATGTTTCCAAATAGATAGAGGTAAACACAACAATAAGCATATATGTACATATATACAAACAAATACACCATAAAAGACTCCCCCCCAACAGCTAGCTATTAGGAGGGTAAACACCCTAGGAGTACCACAGAGGGGAAGGAGGGAGGGTAATCCTGACTGCAGATGCTATCCAGTTCGGACATCTACATTTATGGTAGGTACAAAACTGTACTATGTCCTTCATGGATGCATCTGCAGTCATAACAAGTGGGTAGAATACCATAGCCAACTAGGGAGGAGGATAAAAGTAGATTATGGTGTGTTTAGTATCCCTTGCAGTACAGCAGTGGCAAACCCTGCTCGGGATCTGGAATATAGAGGCAAATTATAATGCTTGGCAAATGTATGCACGGAGGTCCAAGTAGCCGCCTCAATAATGTCTTTGGTTGCCACTCCTCGTAAGAAGGCTGTGGTAGTGGCTGTTGCCCTTGTAGAATGAGGTCTTATGTTCTGTGGAATTGGTTTTCCATGGAAGGAGTAACAGTATCGTATGCAATTTCCTATCCATTTGGAGATTGTCTGTTTGGAAATAGCTTTTCCTTCCCTTCCTGTTGCATAGGCTACAAAAAGTTGGTCAGTCTTTCTGCTATTTTTGTTCTGTCCAAGTAGTAGCGTAGCTGTCTATGTACATCCAAGGTATGCAGTATTCTTTCCCTCTGTTTTGTGGGTTGGGAAAGAAGGTAGGTAGGTGGATTGCCTGGTTTAAAGACACTCTGGATACCACCTTGGGCATAAATGTAGGATTAGTCCTCATGGACACTCTATCTTGGTGGAAGATTAGGAAGGGTTGCACTGCCATTAAGGCCTGTAGTTCTGAAACCCTCCTTGCTGAAGTAATTGCCAGTAGGAAAGCAGTTTTCCATGACAGGTGTTGTAGGTCTGCTGTTGCTGCTGGTTCAAAGGGTGATAGTGTCAACTTTTCTAGCACAAAGTTTAAATCCCAAGCTGGTAATGGTGGTTTCCTTGGAGGTTTTACATTCTTGATTCCTCTGAGGAACTGCCTGAGCAAAGGGTGCGAAAAACAGGTGGATCAAAGCTGTATTCTGCTGAAATAGCTGATGCATGTATCTTGATGGAGGAGTAGGACAGGCCTGAATGAAGAAGTTCGCCAGATACTCCAGAATGTTAGGCATATCTATGTTTGACACATCTTTTCCTCTTTCCGTACTCCAAATGACAAACCTTTTCCATTTTCCAGCATAGTTCCTTCTTGTTGAAGGTCTGCGTGCTTCAAGAATAATGTCTTTAACTCTTTGGGAAAGTTCTGGATTAGCTGCTGCTATGTGATGTTCCATGCAGTCAGTTGCAGCGTTTTAGGCTTGGATGTATGATGCTGTAGTTGTTCTGAGTTAACATCAAAGGCATCAGGGTATTGGCCACATATTGTTCGAGACATGCTCTTCAGTAGTGGGTACCAGTGTTGTCTTGGCCAGTTTGGAGCTATCAGGATTATCCTTGGGCGTTCTTCCTTGATTTTTAGTAGTACCTTGTGTATCAAAGGAAGAGGTGGGAATGCATATGCTGTTAGGCCTTTCCAGTTGAAGGAGAGTGAGTCCACTTTCCATGCTAGTGGGTGGAATGTCCTTGTGCAGAATTTTTGAGCTGGTGATTGAGAGGTGATGCGAATAGGTCTATCTGTGGCATTCCCCATTTCTTTGAGATGGTCTTGAAGATGTCCGGGTGCAGCTTCCATTCGTGGGCATCCGAAGTGGTTCTGCTTAATATGTCTGCTAGAGTATTGTCTTTCCCGGTACAAATATTGCCTGTAACTGAATGTTGTAGCTGAGTGCCAGGGTCCACAGCTCCAAGGTCATTCTGCATAGGGGGTATGAATGAGTGCCTCCCTGTTTGTTGATGTACCACATGACTGTGGTGTTGTCTGTCCTTATCATCAACTGGCCCTCTTTGAGAAATGGTTTGAACTTTTGGATTGCCAGTTTTACTGCCAGCATTTCTTTTAGATTGATGTGCAGGTGAAGTTGATCCTGTGTCCACAATCCTTGCACGCATTTGTCCAGCATGTGGGCCCCCATCCTAGGTCTGAAGCGTCTGTTGTGATGGTCTGGCTTGGTTGACATCTGCGAAAGGGTAGGCCTGGGTTTGACTGGCATGCCTGAGCCCACCATAGGAACTCCTGTTTTAAGCATGGAATTAGTGGGATTTCTGTTTCTAGACTGTGTCTGTGTTGGGACCATAAATTCTTTAGGTACCACTGTAGTTTCCTCATATGTAGTCTGGCAAATGGGACCAAGATTATGCATGATGCCATGAAGCCCAAGGCCTGCAGAACTTTTCTTGCTGTTAACTTGTTCAGTTTTGTTAGTGCCAAGAAGTAAAGAGGAAGTTCTTTTGTTTTCTGTAGTCAGGAATGCCATTTGTTGTACTGTGTCCAATTCAGCCCAAGAATGTCCTTGTTTGGGATGGTATCAGCCTTGACTTTTGTAAATTGACTGTGTATCCCAGTCCTTGTAGCAAGTAAATGACCCTTTGTAAATCTGTTGTCAGCTTGCTTTTGTTGTCCCCTTGTAGCAGGCAGTCGTCCAGGTATGGGTAAATTTGAATTCCCTGTAGTCTGCAATGGGCGATTACTGATGCCAGGCATTTTGTGAATACTCTGGGCGCAGTAGATAAGCCAAAGGGCAATGCTGAGAATTGATAGTGCTCTGATCCTGCAAGAAATCTGAGGTATCTTCTGCAGATTGGTCGAATGGGGACGTGCAGGTATGCCTCCTTGAGATCTAGAGTTACCAGCCAAGGCTCCTTGCCCAGCATGGGAAGAAGTTGCTGTAGGGTCAGCATTTTGAATTTTGGGACAATGATGTATGTATTTAAGGTGGACAGGTCGAGAATTGGTCTCCAACTTGTTTCCTTTCTTGGAACTAGGAATAGTCTGGAATAGAACCCCTTTCCTTGTTCTGCTGTTGGCACTCTTTCCACAGCTCTCATGTTTGCTAACTCCATTATCTGGCGTAGAGCCTCTGTTTTTTGATTTGGAGGTAGATTTGGCATTCCTCTTTTGACTGGTAAAGTGTGGAAGTGAAACCGGTAACCTTGATCTATGGTTTGTAAAATCCACTTGTCTTTTGTTATGTAGTGCCAGTTCTTTGAAAATAAGGTTAACTTTCCGCCTAGAGGAGCTGCTATTTGTTCCCTGGTAGGCGGATTTAGGATTAAGTCACTGTGGTTGTGCTGATGTAGTGGCAGTGGCTGTGTCTGTGCCTCTGTTGTTACCTTGCCACTGTCGTCCTCTGTAGGCACCTCCTCTGGATTGGTTTCTGCCTCTGGAGCGTCTATTCCTGCCCCTTTGAAATTTTGTGGAGTCAGGAAAGGACCAATTTTTGGCAGGCCAGTTTCTGCTAAACCTTGGGGTTGAACCTGCAAGAAATCTTTAACAGTTTGAACAGATTTTGCCTTTTCTTCCATTTTCTTCATAACCTGCTGGGCAGGTGTACCAAACAAACTTGTCTTGTCCATAGGAGCATCTAGCAACTTAGCTTTAACATGATCCGGTAAAGCTTGTTCCTTTAGCCATGCATGCCTTCTTATCACTGTGCCTGTCATGGCTGATCTAAATGAAGCCTCCAGTGCATCATAGCCACATTTTAAGGAATGGTTGCTAACCTGTTGTATGTTATTTACCATCTCTAATACATATTTCTTATCAAGAGATTCATCAGTGGTTAGTTTTTAGTTAACTGATCAAGCATAAACTCTTCATATTGTATCATGTGAAACTGACAGTTTAAAGCTCTAGCTGAGAGAGTAGCTGAAGTGTAGACCTTTTTACCCCATCTGTCTAATGACCTTGCTTCCCTTTCAGAAGGAATAGGGTTTTAGCCGTGGTCGTGCTACTGCCTTGGGACCCTGGGATATAGTTTCTGGGTCTGCAAGTGGGGCCTTGTAAAGGTGGTGATGAGTATCTGGCACCCTGTAAAATCTGTCTGGTTTGGCAGGGGCTGGGGGTAAAGAATCTGGAGCGGAGCAAACATCATTGAAAGCATCATCCACCACAGAGAGAACAGGAGGTATAGCTAAGGGTCTGTGCTGAGGGAGGTGCAGAAAGGTCCTAAGTCTTTTTCTGGAGTCTGAAAAATGCTGTTGCTGCCATTGGAACTGTTCTCGCATGGCATGCAAGGTTTCCCCAAAGGAGAATTCTTCTGGTGGGGAAGCAGCTGGAATGGATTCTTCAGCATCAGAATCTTCAAAATTGGAGAAGGGAGCCTCTGGCTGGTCAGTTATGTCTGATTCATCAGCAGAATCATCAGAAGACACTGGCTCAGGGGGCTCTGCCCTAGGTCTCTTCTCTGGGGGCTGAGAGGCCCTGTCTGGGTGAGATTGAGATCCTCTAATTAAAGAAATTAAATCTTCTGCCAAAGAAAGCATTTGAGAACTAGAAGAGGGCCTGGATGTGGGGGGTTTAACAGGCACTGTTTTAGTAGTCTTGGCTGCTTTAGCCCTGGCGAAGGCCTTAATGGACATGGCTGCTGGAGGCCTAGCAGCACCACGTGCTGGGGTAGAGACATCCAAGGGGATGGTGTCTGATAAGTTAACCACCGTAGTGGGTAAAATTTCTGAGGTCGATTCAAGAGTTGTAGCAGGGGCCTCAGTTGTAAGAATAGGTTCAGCTGTACTTTGATCAGTTTTCTCGGTTTCGGCCGAAAGCGAGACACTCGCGGTTTGCTTTACCGTGGTTTCGGCCAAAACCGCGGACCGCGAGTGTCGGTCTTTATCTTTGCGTTTTTTGGTAGATTGGGTAGTCGGAGGATCCGACGGCATAATATACGCAAAATCAGAACCGAAAAACTGTTCTGCAAACTCCGACCGACGCCTAAGCGTTCGTCGGTTGAAAGAGGCACAGGCCGAACAGGCTGCTACGTCGTGGGCTGGGCCTAAACAAGGCAGACAGTAAGAGTGGAAATCTTTATGAGGTATTTGTTTCCCACAGGTTAAACAATTGTTAACTTTTCTGACATCGGCTGAGGCAAGAAAGAGTCCCCAACGGTACTTAGCTTTAGAAGTCTTCGGTAGTATTCGGTGAAGTAATCTCTGGATCCGACCGACCGGCACTTGCGAACAGCTTCTGCTTGGCCACGCGGCAAGAAAGACTGAGGAAAATGGCGTCGGCTGATGCTTTTATACCCGAAGACCAACAGAGATGACGTCGGGTGGAGTGCGACATCAGCCGAAGCCGGACCCGGACTTTGGAATCCGGCCGACTGCAGGGCTGCCTGACGACAGGACAACCCCACTTGTTATGACTGCAGATGCATCCATGAAGGACATCAGATGGGTTCTCCTGCCGTCAGGCGGGTCCTCGGTCGGCCGAATTCCAAAGTCTAGGTCCGGCGTCGGTTGTCGTCGCTTCTTCCTTGACGTCAGTGCGACAGGGGTATAAAGGAACCAGCCAGTGCCATTTTCTTCAGTCTTTCTTGCCGCGCGGTGCCCGAAGCAGAAGCAGTTCACAAGTGCCGGTCGGCCAGTTCCTGAAATTACGAAAATTTTGAAACCGAAGTCTCCTTGAAAGCTAAGTACCCCGTTGGGGAAACTTTTCTTGCCTCAGGCCGATGTCAGACAAAGTTAATAATTGTATTTCATGTGGGAAGCAAATACCGCATAAGGATTTCCATTCCCTCTGTATACCTTGTTTAGGCCCAGACCACGACATCTCAGTCTGTCGCTTGTGCTACATTCAACAAACGCACCATTAAGCGTCGGGCGGAGTTCGCCCAGCATTATTTTGGAAAAACTTTTAACTATATTATGTCGTCGGATACTCCGACTCCAGTTTTGTCTAAAAAACGCAAAGATAAGGACCGACACACGAGGTCCGCGGCCTCTACCGACACCACGCCAAAGCTGACTACACATGGTCCGGTTCTCAGCGAGGCGCCTACGCAGCCCCTGACTACCGACGACACTTCATTGGCGGTGTCTCCTGTGCCAGTCGCAGGCTCCTCGGCCCACACCCCGACTACAGATACCGAAGCCACTCTTAGCGTTGAACCTCAAAATGTGGACAGGTCTACCTCCACTCAAGGTGTTTTCAGGCCTTCCTCTTCTTTTTCCATCAAGGCTTTCACTAAGTCTAAAGCAGCCATGCATTCTAAGAGACAAGCTACACAGGGCCCATCTCCAGGCCCCATGCCTAAAAAACAGATGCTTAAAATGGCTGAGGATTTAATTACTCTTATCAGGGGTTCTCAACCCCCACCAGACAAAAGGCCCAGAGTGGAGGAAGAATCCCCCTCCTCTGATCAGGGCTCCATTATTTCAGAGCACTCTGATGATCAGGAACAGATGCAGAGGAGTCCATTCCTTCTGTATCCCCCCCAGAGGATTACTCATTTGGGGAAACTTTGCATACCTTAAGGGAACACTTCCACTGGGAAGGCCAAGATTATTCAGATTCCAAGAAAAGGCTTAGGGAATTTCTCTTGCTACCTCAGCACAGGCCTCTGGCTATACCTCCTGTCTTGGACATCCTAGATGACATTTACTCGGAGGCCTGCCTTAACCCGGACTATCTGCCTCCAGCCCCAGTCAAGCCTGACCGGTACTACAGGGTTCCTGACTCACACCAGTTTCTATACAAAAGCCATGCTGCTGACCCAGAAACCATCTCACAGGGCCCCAAGGGAATTAAGGCCTCCACTGCTAAAAATCCATTACTTTCTGAGAGAGATTCCAGATCCTTAGAAAGGTGGGGGAAAAAGGTATATACCTCGGCTACCTTAACCATGAGGGCCTTAAACTGTCAGTTCCATATGCTAAAATACCAACAGTTTTTGTTTTCACAATTGAAAAGTAAAATGTCACAACCTGAACAACCAGACTTGGAGTTGCAGGATTTGATGCATAGTGCAGAACAAGTGGGTAAGCATACCTTACAATGTGGTTTTGATGCTCTAGAGGCCTCATGTAGAGCTGCTGTTACAGGATCAGTCATACGTAGACATGCCTAGCTCAAGGAGCAAACTTTGCCTGATCATGTCAAAGCTAAATTGCTAGATGCCCCTCTACAAAAGGATGTATTATTTGGTGCTAATGCTGAGGAGGTATTAAGGAAAATGGAGGAAAAGGCTAAATCAATGCAAACTGTGAAAGATTTCCTACAGGTACAACCCCCATGTTTCAGTAGAAATTGGCCTTCCAAAAATTGGTCCTTTCCAGCCACGGATAGACCCCAAGGAGGTAGATACAGGCGCCCGAGGGGCAGAGGACAATCCCAAGGATCGTTTAGAGGCAGACAATGGCAAGCTCCTACACAAAGAGGTGGTGAGGATAACTCGCAATCATTCAGAAAGCAAGGCCAATGACTTTCCCCTTTGCATGCCAAGCAAGACTCAAATGGCAGCCCTCTTAGGAGGAAAACTGGCATTATTT
The DNA here is from genome assembly GCF_019279795.1 of Protopterus annectens. NCBI lineage: Eukaryota > Metazoa > Chordata > Ceratodontiformes > Protopteridae > Protopterus > Protopterus annectens. Next base: position 1,531,953,900 of record NC_056739.1, on the reverse strand, counting down.
TCAAAAAATTGGCATACTGTCACAAAAGACAAATGGATCCTGGACATTATAAACAGAGGCTACAGATTCCATTTTCACACCCTTCCAAAAATGAGAGGCATGCCAAACCTGCCACACAATCAAAGGGCAGAGGCACAAAGGCAAATTACAGATCTCATAGACATGAAAGCTGTTCAAGAGGTACCTACGCATGAACAAGGTCAAGGTTTTTATTCCAGACTATTCCTGGTACCAAGGAAGGGAAACTATTGGAGACCTATTTTGGACCTATCCATCCTAAACACATTTCTACTCGTACCAAAATTCAAGATGCTCACTCTACAGCAGCTTCTTCCCATGCTGGGCAAGGAGTCTTGGCTGGTAACATTGGACCTCAAGGAGGCATACCTGCATGTCCCAATCAGACAAAATTGCAGAAGATACCTCAGATTTCTTGCAGGTTCAACCCATTGTCAATTCTCTGCATTGCCCTTTGGCTTATCTACTGCGCCCAGAGTATTCACGAAATGCCTGGCATCAGTAATTGCCTACTGCAGACTTCAAGGGATACAAATATACCCCTATTTGGACGACTGCCTGATCCAAGCGGACAGCAAGCACTTTCTTCTGAAACATCTGGCTTATGTAATAATGTTGTTGAACTCTCTGGGATACACAGTCAACAGAAATCAAGGCTAATACCCTCTCGGAAGATAATTTTCCTGGGTGCCAACTTGGACACAAACACCCAGATGGCCTATCTCAAGCCAGAGAAGCAGGGACAACTAACTCAATACTTCAGAGCACTAGCAAATTGCACCAGGCTGACTGCAAGGAAAATCCTGCAGGCTCTGGGATTCATGACATCTTGCATCTTACTAATCCCATGTGCAAAGCTGCATATGAGGAAACTTCAATGGTACCAGAAAAACCTATGGTCTCAACACAGCCACAGTTTGGAAACAGTAATACCACTAATTCCATGTCTACAAAAGGAATTTCTGTGGTGGGCTCAAGCATGCCAAACAAACACAGGTCTTCCATTCAGCAAGCCTCAAGCAAATCAAGTCATCACAACCGACGCCTTGGACTACGCCTGGGGGGCGCACATGACAGATCGGTGCATTCAGGGCAAATGGTCCCAAAAAGAAAAGCACCTTCACATCAATCAAAAGGAAATGCTAGCAGTAATAAATGCTATTATAGCTTTCAAAGACCTTCTGCAACCAGGTCAACTATTGATAAGAACGGACAACACCACAGTAATGTGGTACATAAACAGGGAGGAACACATTCATACCCCCTATGCAGACTGGCCATGTCACTTTGGAACATGGCCATGGACTTACAAATCGAACTACAAGCGCAGTACTTGCCAGGCAAGGAAAACACGCTGGCAGACAACGTAAGCAGAAATATGACAGATCCACACGAATGGAAGTTGCATCCAAAAGTTTTTACAGAGATAATCCAAGCATGGGGAAGGCCAGACATAGATCTCTTTGCCTCCCACAAAAATCACCAATTGACAAAATTCTGCTCAAGGATTTTACATCCAAAGGCCTGGAGAGTGGATGCTCTCTCTCTTTCAGTTGGACATCAATGACAGTTTATGCCTTCCCACCTCTTCCTCTGCTGCCCAAAGTTCTATTGAAAACCAGAGCAGATGGACCAAAGATGATTCTCATTGCTCCAGACTGGCCAAGACAACACTGGTACCCACTCCTGAGGAGCCTGACGCACTCCCCACCATGGACCCTGCCTCTAATGCCTCTTCTCCTGACTCAGCACAGCTTCAAAATTCTTCACAGCCAGCTAAAAACACTCAATCTAGCCGCATGGAAGATTCCTTAGCATCACAACAGACCCTACTCTCCAAGGAGGTGCAGGATGTCATTTTGGAGGCCAGAAGGCCGTCATCTAGAAAAGCTTACTCCGCAAAATGGAAACGGTTTTGTGTCTGGAATGAGAAAAAGGGCCAGGATCCTGGAAAACTGAATTTACCTCAAATACTACAGTATCTAGCTGAGCTGCTAAGCAGTGGACTTTCATTCTCCTCCATCAAAATCCATGCCTCAGCCATTTCTGCAGAATACAACACTGATCCACCCTTATTCTCTCACCCTCTCTTAAGACAGTTCCTCAGAGGGGCTAAGAATCTAAGACCCCCAAGGAAACAACCAATACCTGCTTGGGATCTCAATTTCATTCTGGAAAAACTGACCTTGCCTCCCTTTGAGCCAGCTGCCTCATCAGATTTGCAATATTTGTCATGGAAAACAGCTTTCCTTTTGGCTATCACCTCAGCTCGTAGAGTTTCAGAACTACAAGCTCTCATGGCTGTGCAGACTTTTATCATCTTCCATCAAGACAGAGTTTCCTTATGAACCAACCCGTCCTTTATGCCTAAAGTGGTATCCAGGGTAGCTTTGAATCGGGCCATACACTTACCTACCTTTTATCCTAATCCTCAAAACAAAGGGGAGAGATTACTACATTCCTTGGACATCCACAGACAACTGCGTTATTATTTGGACAGAACAAAGCCTTTCAGAAAATCGGAACAGCTCTTCGTGTCCTGTGCTATAGGAGCTCAAGGAAAGCCAATTTCCAAACAGGCAATCTCAAAATGGATAGCCCACTGCATACACTTTTGCTATTCTTTTCATGGCAAAACTGTACCTACAGGCATCAGATCTCACTCCACAAGGGCCACGGCTACCTCTGCAGCTTTCCTCAGAGGAGTTCCAACCAAAGATATTTTGGAAGCAGCCACTTGGGTTCTGTGCATACCTTCTCCAAGCACTACCACCTACCATTATACTCCAAAACTAGAGATGGCTTTGCCACTGCAGTCTTGCAGGGCATCCTGGCTCCTCCTAGTTCCACCTAGTGCCTACCACCCCTTTCTTAGCTTTGGGATTCTACCCATCTGTTACGACTGCAGCTGTATGCACGATGAACATAGTACAGTTTTGTACCTACCATAAATGTAGATGTTCGAGTGCTAAAACAGCTGCAGTCCAGGTTTCCCTCCATCCTTCCCCTCTTGGGACAGGCCTATTGGCTAACACCTCCTCATACAACCTGATTTGGGGTATTCATTTATGGTGTATTTGCTTGCAACTACTGTATTTTGATTATATTGCATTGCTTTATTACACAAATTTATGTATTGCCTTCCTTCGGGGGGCACCTGACATCTGGGGCAAGAAAAACTGAAGAAAATGGCGTTGACTGGTTCCTTTATACCCCTATCACACTGACATCAGGGAAGAAGCGATGACAACCGACGCCAGACCTAGACTTTGGAATTCGGCCGACCGAGGACCCGACTGATGGCAGGTGAACCCATCTGTTATGACTGCAGCTGTATTAGCACTCGAACATCTACATTTATGGTAGGTACAAAACTGTACTTTATCCATGGGAGGGGCTTGGTTTTAGTACGTACTTTTCTAGTGGGTGCAAGTCTTTTTAGGATTGTAAGGAAGGTTTTGTTAAAGTAGTGATCAGCAGCATCTAACTGTAGTTGTTTAAGAGGCGTCCAGTTACATTGTTGGAGTAGGAGTTTAAAATTAGTAGCGGAGAAATGTTCCTTGTTAGTGATGTATTTGTAGGTGATGTTACTTTGTGTATGCACTCGCTTTCTGTAAAGGAAGGTTGGACAGTGGTCGCTGAGGAGTCTGGTAGGCACCCAGTTGGACAGGTTATTGTTTGGGTGAAGTTAGAGATTAACAAAATTAGATGGACTAGTTGATGTGTAGGTATGCCAATCCAGGTTAAAGTCGCCAAGCACAATTGTTTCTTGGGAGAATCTGGTAACTGCCCCGTTTAATAGGTTTTCATTGAGGGGAAGGTTATTGCTCGGGGGGGGGGGGCAAGTAGGCAGATTTAATAATTATAGATTTGTTAGGGTTAATTTCAAGGCAGGTGGTCAGTAGTTCAGAGTTGGGTAGATCAGGAGGGGTGCAGGTTAGCTGTATGACATTGAGCGCATCTTTAAACATAATAGCAACTCCACCTCCATGTTTGCTAACTCTGTCTAGCCTTATAATGTTCCTGCTCCTTTTGCTCCGTATGGGCTTTTCATTGTCTGTCTAGTGATATGTGAGCAGCTTAAGATAAGGTTGGAAATGTTTTGACTTCAGGGTAGACTTTGACAGTTTGGTTAGGTGTTTTGCCTTGTGGTTTTTGATAAGGAGGGGTGCGGGTGATGTGATTGGTCAGTAGTAAAATTATGGTACAATATTAGTTTGGTGTGTGAATATTAGGAGAAGGTGGTAAACCTGGAGTTAATGTAAGATAGTTTGAGGTGGTGATTGTGAAGTAGAGTAAGATGCAAAGAATTATAGTAGGGAGGATGATAATACAAGATGACTGATGTTAGGGTGGAAGGGAAAATAGATAGTGTGGTTAAATAAAAGTAGGTAAGGTGTGAAGGAAATGTGGGTGTGGACAAGGTAAAGTTGTATATAGTAGGATAATCGGAATGAGAGGGAGTGGTTTGCATGGGATATGAGTTGAGGTGCTGGGGTGCATGGGGTATGAGGGTAGGTCAGGAGAGAGGAGTTAGCGGAGCGAAGGAAGCTGGAAGATCCCCCCCCCAGATGGTTTACCACAATAAACAATCAGTGAGGTAGAATGTTCATGGATACAAAGAACAGGGTCTCTGAACTCTGAATACTTGACTTAAGTCACATCATTTAATTTTGTGGTTATGGGGTTTTCATTGTCTTTCTAGGGATCTATTACACTGATGAGAGTATAATATGCTAAAGTGTTAATTTAGCTTCACCTTCAGGTGAAAAAGGCCTGTAAGTGTGAGTAAGTGGGGGGGGGGATATCCTCCCAGCAGATTCAACACTATAAAACAGAACACACCAATGCATGACTTAACAAATTAAGTTATTAGTTTGAGTCTTCAAAATTGCCTTACATAGATTTAACTCCATGTATTGTTCCTTATGAACTTTTGCAACTGCAGGTGAACTTCAGCTGTTTTAAGTTCTGTAGGTAGTGGGATAAGATAACTTTTCCAACAGCAGTAGTCAGACTTACTATGTGCTTGGTTCAGTTATTATAGAGTGAAGCAGCTGGGTGGAGAGAACACTTGGGACATGGTGTAGAGAATAATTTTCTATCTGACAAGACCAGAAAGAGACATTACAGTGTTGTGGAACATTTTGAGATGGTTTCAAATCTTTTTGGTGTACAAAATTAATGAAGCTAAAACAAAGGCAATAGCGGTAAATGATGTACACTCATATGAATTTGGCAATATTCATATTTGTGGGGACATGATACAATGAATTATTTAGGAGTATGGATTAACAATGATTCTGGTGTGGCAGCTCAGGATATGTGGGAAGAGACTAAACAAAATTTAATAGAAAAACTGAGCAAATGGAAGCTTTCTTGGATGGATATGGATAGTAAGATACAAGCAGTTAAAATGTTTTTAGCCCCATTAGTATTATACACAGGTCAAACATATTTTTATCAACCAGAGGAGAAGTTGTGGATAGCAATTAATAAAGATCTGAAGGACTTTATCTGGGAAGGGATAACAGCACGAGTCAAGTGGGATAAGCTGATTCTTCCAGTAGAACAGGGTGGATTAAGATCACCCAATTTTTAAGGGGGATTTCAGAGCTACGCAGTTGATACCTAGCCCAAGCAGAAAACTAAATTGGAAAGGAATGATGATGAAACAGGGTGAAGCTCAAGAAAGAAGGAGAAACTGTGATTTTGCATGGAGGCCTTTAAGGAGAATAACAGTAATCATACAGAATATTATATCTCTAAATTAACTGAAAGTATTCTAAGAACTAAGCCATCACGAGAATGGAGAAAAGATTCTGCTGATGGGGAAGACTGCAGTTAGGGGTATAGGCAGTAGGGGGCTGGAATTTATTGGAGAAAACATCAGTGGAACCAAGGTGTTCGGAACAAATAACTAGAGAGGGAAAGATGATAGAATGGGAAGATGCCAAGAATTTATTTGGACTGCACGTTAGTGATTGCCTTCCCTATGAAGAATTGATAGAGTATAGGCAAAGAGAAAGAAATAGGGTGGTCCTAACTGAAAGACCAGCACTTGTACAGTTTTTAGTAGAATCCAGAACAGCAGCTGCCATTAAAAATGAATAATTAGTAGCGCACATAAACTATTGCAGGATAACTATAAGAATCGATCAGAGGAGGTTAGAAGGGATTGGGAAGAGAGAGAGAAATTAGATAAGCAATTCACAAAGAAGCAGTGGGAGGATATGTGTAAGTCTCCCAAATATGCAATAAAATCTAGAAGATTTAGAAGTTTGGCTTGGAAATGTTTACATATATATTTTTATACCCGAAGTAGACTCCAGAGAATTTTTCTTCAGATAGACAGCGGATGTTGTAGGTGTGACAGGGAAGAGTTAATTGGGAACATCTTTTCTGGGAGTGAGGTAGGTTGGTGGACTTTTAAGTATTCCCTTCAGGATGTACTGTTGGTGATGCTGGATGTGCAGATTGGTATGATTAGGGAGATGATTTTTAGAAGCTATGATAGAGAATCGGAATTGCCTGGATATGGTAAGTAAGGCCTTGCTGTGTCTAATTAGGCCTTGCTGTGTCTGCCAAAATGCAGTTACTAGAAAATGGACATCAAAATCTAAACCAACTGTAGTAGAAGTAGTGAGTATAATAAGAGAGATAAAGTGACTGGAATTGAGATCTTTAGAAAAGGCTAGGAGTAAACTACATAGGAAAAATGGGAGTTGTGGGAACAGTGCATACAGGGGAGGATTGAAGTTTAAAATATGGCAGGACTTAAATGAGCCATGCATTGTTTGACTGAAAATGATTGGGTAGATTATAAGTGATGTATAATGTTTGCAACTGAAGTGTGTCATTATGGTTTGTGATGTAAAATGCTTGTGACTGGGATTGTGTTGGTGTTTGTTTTCATTTATATAAATATATGATATGTCATAAGTGATTAATAAAAATGTTTCTTGTTTAAAAAGAGGCAGGAATTGAATAATTTATGTAATGTTGCTTAGGTCATATGATATATAGCAATATGTGAAGTGTAGTCTTTGTAAGCATGAACTTGTAAATACAGTTTGATTACTTTTATATAAATGTAAATTTGTCTATGTCAGAAGTGATAATTCACTAAAAGTGTTTAAAAAAAAAAGAAGGTTGAACACATTGTTTGTGGAAATTTCTACCCTGTATTTTAAGATACTGTGACACCAGGAAAATACTGCCAGTCCAGCTGTCTGGAATTTTGTAAATAATCATATGTCATTTGTGAATATTAATATGATTCATATGCTTGTCTTACAAATGTCAGAGAACTATATGTTGTGTATATTAAACTACTGGTGCAGAAGTGTGTGTGTAAATTACTGAGCTAAAACGTAACCACAGTGTACCCTAATGGAAAATAACAGAAATGTATATAAACTGTATACCTGTCCAAATGTATGTTTAATAGTAGAAGCTGGAACATACAGAGTTAACTTGCAATGCTTCAAGAAAATAAGTGAATTGTTTTAGAATTGTGTTCTCAGTTTCAGTGCAGCAAGCAAACACAATGTCTAGAGCTTGATGTTTACCTGTTGTCTGGAAACAGAAGTAATTACTAGGTTTCAAATGTAAACGTGTTTAATTGTTTTATGACTTCCAGTTTCTAGGCAAACATCTGAGAGATATGTGTTTTTCACAGAGAAATGTTAAATTTTGTTAAGTATCTGTTAGCCTGTGAACTGAAGGCAGGTGAGTGAGTGATGTAATCCGAGCTAACCCAGCAGTAATATTGATTATTAATTTAAGAACTGTCTGAGAAGTGTGCATTTTGTATCTTGTCTTGGAGCTAGAAACATCCATTTAGCACTTCTGCCTGCGGGTTGCTCTGTAAGTAAGTTATTTAGGGCATAGTACCTTGTATATATATATATATATATATATATATATATATATATATATATATATATATAGCAACATAGTAAAAATTAGTTTAGATGTTTTCTGAATTTATTTGAGACTGTCCTGCAATGTTGTTTTAAAATATTTCCTGTGATTCTGAACTCTGTAGTTGCTGTGTTGTTTGAGTATTGTCTTGTTTGTTTATTTATTTATTGACATTTGTTAACCGGGTTAGTTCAACTGGGCCAGAAGCCCATTTTCAGTGGAGAGCTGAGGAGAAAAGCTCCACATTACAAACACATTTTAGATTGCAAAGGCATTGCAGATTAAAATTCACATTCAGTAATTTACAATATTTATAATAAATTCGCACTTCAAGATAGTACAAAAATTAGAAGTACAACAGTGACAGAGTAGACAGTTTGAAAAAACAGTGCATCAGCAAGTAGCATTTGTACAAAGATATATAAAAAAAATATACATTGCAATATTCTAGTGTTCACTTTTGAAAGGATGAGCTGACTATGTTAACACCTCGTAGGTTACTAGTTAAGCGATAGGGAGAGAATATATATTTGCAGGTTGTGAAGATATGAAACAAGAGAGAAGTGGTTAGGTGGGGTCATGGCAGTGACATGTCTTGGAGTTGAGAAGGTGCAGTTTGTTTTTTTTTTTTTTTTTTGAACTGTAGAGGGTGGGTAATGGAGCAAATGTGTACAGGAAGCTTGTTCCAATCTTGGGCTAGGGAGCATTTATACAGAAGTTTTTCCATATTTTTTGGATGGTATATTTCCAGATATTGCTGATTAGAGGTGGATAGATTCCAAGATGGGGAGTAGGTAGACATAAGGGAGGATAGAGCAGGGCAGGAAGATGGTTTGTATAGAATATTGTGTAGTATTTGAAATTGTGATAGGAGTTGTTGGGGAAGTTCAAGCCATTGGAGAGTGTTTAGTGATAGGCAGTGGTGTGAGTTGTAGGGGAGAGTTCATGATGAAGCTAGCTATTTTGTGGTATGTTTGTTGAAGTCTGAACAAGTTTGTGGATTGAATATTAGTTAGAACTGGGGCAGCATATAGAAGGGAGGAGAGGAGAAGAGCTTGTGTCAAGGAGAGTCTGACATTGGGGTTTAGGAATTTTTTGTTTCCATATAGTAATCCTAGTTTCTGATGAGTTTTTTTTTATACATTGGAGTATGTTATGGTTAAACTTAATTTCATCATCTATGATAACACCTAGGAGCTTTGTGTGGGGATCGGGTTTTATGATGGTGTTAGAGGATGTAATAGTGAAGGTTGATTTATGATGAGAGGGGGAACGGGGAAGAAACAGCAAGAGTTTAGCCTTTTTTGGGTTAAGGATGAGAAGATTATCGGGCAAGCACTTTTCCATGGGTAGAAAAGTGTTTTGAGGTAGGGTGAGAAGTTCAGAGATATTGCTGGAGGTAGAGATAAGAGTAGAATCGTCTACATATTGAAGGAGGGAGGATTGTTGACAGGATGTATAGAGTTAATTAGTAAAATGTTAAACAAGAGGGGGGGACCCAGGATAGAACCTTGTGGAATGCCGAAAGGGACTGGAATATAGGGAGGAGAGCAGGATGAGAGTCATCTGACTGACTGCTGCCTAGAGGAGAGTGAACTGGAGAACCAGGCTAGGGAGAAAGGTAGTAGGTTGAGGTTAGCAAGTTTAGATAGCGGTATAGGGTGAGAGACTGTATCAAAAGCTTTGGATAGGTCAAGAAAGAAACAGGATACAAGTTGATTGTTGTCTTACAGGCCTCAGCGATAGTATGAGTAAAAGAGAAGAGGACAGTTGTTGTGCTATGGTTAGGACGGAATCCATGCTGAGTTGGGAGTGAGAAGGTTGTACTGTAAGAGATAGGTGAGAAGTTGTGTATAAATGCATTTTTCAAGTATTTTAGAGAGGATAGGATGGCAATGGGTCTGTAGTTAGATGGGTCAGTTGAGTTTCCTCCTCTATGCAGGGGGATGGTGAAAAAGAACTTCCAGATGAGAGAAACTGTAGCTTCTTGGATTGATCTATTGATGGGAATGGATATGGGATAGGCTATAGATTCAGCAGCATTTATTTATTATTAAATATTTAAACCTTTTAATTGTGGCTGGTTTGTTTAGAGATACTTGAGCTCTTAGCATACTTGCATATGTATTTGGTGACACTTTACATGCCACTCCTGAATAGCCTTGAATGTCTTGGCCACACTTACATTTGGGTAATAGTAACATTACACGGTAAGATTGGATACCCTTTTATAAGGGCCTTAAAAATAGTTGATAAGTGATGGCTGGTGGCAGGCTACCTTGTAGTCTTGGCAGAAGGCAGCATAGCTAGTAAGCCTGTGCCAGCCTTTCCCAGGTTTGTGTTTGTGTATAAAGTCTCAAAGTATGCATGTATCAGCTACTTGGGCAGGGACATGAAACACTGGTTGGACAAAGAGGATGCTGGAGGTTTTGGCTTGGCCACTCAACTGAGATCTCAACCCTATAGCTGTGCCAGTGGGGAGTCTTATTGGTGATCTGCAGAAAAAGGAAGACATCAGCCCTAGACTGACTGATCTCTGTGTGTTCTTAAGGGAAATTGTACTTTACTGTGTCTGTACTTGTCATCCTCCCAATGTGCACGTCCCTCACTGGTGTAGTAGTGAGGATTGAGGCTCCTTGATTACTGGGCCAGTGCAGGGGCATCACAGATACTGTAACATGTTAGTGAACAAATACAGCCAATTTATTACTACAGGTTTAAAAAAATCAGCAACCTGTCTAAGCTTGTGGATTTATTTTCTTTTTAACGGATACATTTACCTGTACTACCTCTTGTACAGTAAAGGTTTGAATTGGATATTACCTGCTAATTTTTTGCTGTCTGCAAAAGCCATTTTCAGTACTTTTGTGCTGGCTTCCCACTGGGATTTTAGAAAACTGAAAATAGTTATAACATTTTAGGAAGCTTAATAACTTATTTGCAAATCATCTTGATAATTACATAGCTGCATCAAATGATTTTGAAATTTCTTCATTTGACATTGACTGTTGCTTTCTTTGCATTATCATCATACACATAGTAATGATGTGTTGCATACAGGTTCATACATGTATGCCTGGCTAACGGCCACTAGGTTCTTTATAAGCCTAGCAACTCAGATGTGACCTAGAAATTTGATTTATATAGGGGTGATTTACTAACTGCCTCTATCCATCAGAGACATAGGTACGAGACCAGGGTGATTTTCCAGTTACCCATTCATTGGTCCAACTTACTGTTAAATAAGGACAGAGAAGAACTTTGCTCCAAATGGATGGGGGTGGGGGTGCCGTTTCCAGGAAATGGGAATTATTTTAGAAACATGTCTGTCTTTCCAACATGTCCTATTTATTTTGCAGTTTAGGTATTTTAATCTAGTAGTCTGATTCCGTTTGTTTTGTGGTTGTGCAAAAGGTACATCAAAACAGGGTCTAAATATGCCTTGTACACCAGGCAAAGATCACGTCTTAGAAGTCTGTAATATCCCGAGTAAGGCACAGGGCTTTGATGTGATCAATGTAGGACATTGTGCTTATCCCCTTAATTCTTTCTGTATGAAACCTTTGTGGATGTTCCAGTTGCTATATTTGTCTGTTCAGGTACATACTAAAGGGGGTGGAATTATACTCTGTGATGGGTCTGATGAGGGACGAGTGCAGTGGTATGATGACCTCCCTAGACCTAGATGTCATGCCCTTACTTATAAGTTTTGCAACATAGGATTTTCTTACTAGCTTGAACACATGGTGGTCGAGCTAGATTACTGTCTATATCGGTTCCCAGATCCATGGCCAGTGAATCAACTTTTAGGCTTGTTTGATTGATGTAGTTACTTGGGAATGGCAGACTTTCCAAAAGGTACTGTAATGCATTTCTTGGTACTGAATTTTAAGCCATGGATTTGGCACCAAGAGGTTTTCTGTGTTAGATCATCCAGAAGGGTATTCAAATTGTGGGATGATTCAGTGACTGCTCCCAGTTTGCAATCATCTGTGAACTTGATTAGCCAGAGGCCTGTTTTATTGACTTTGACGTCTGAGAAGCAAATGCCAAAGAGAAGTGGGTTTAGCGTAGAGTCCTGGGTGACTCCACTGGTAACTGGCCTCACTGATCCTAACCTCTTGGGTTCTATCAGTGACCAGGTAACTGTCCAGCATGTGATAAAGGGGTGCATATTTAGTTCCGTAAATTTGTTGACAAACCCTGAGTTGGGGTATTGTATCAAATGCTTTAGCCAGATCTAGGTAGGCAGTAAGCACTGTTTTCCTCTCATCCATTGCCTTAGTGACCTTTTCAAAGTAGTCCACCATATTCCCTAAGCAGGACCTTCCTTTGATAAAGCCAAAGTGGGATGTATCCAGTATCTGAAGGTCTCCTGTGCCCTTGTTGATAATTTCTATGATTCTTTCCATGGCTTTGCAAGTAAGACAAGCCAGACGAATGGGTCTGTATTTAACAGGATTTGTTGAAGGTGCTCCCTTATGAATGGGGATGAATGTCTTAGTCCTTTATTCATGTGGCACAAAGCCTGTTTTAAGACTATAGTTAATGACTACAGGGGTCCTGATAAGTCATACTTTAGATTGTTCAGGAGGCATCCTGGGATGTTACCTGGGGTTGTTGAGGCCATGCTCTTGGATTTAGTGAGAGGAGCCAGTACTTGCTTCCTAATTATTGTTGGACATGTTATATTTGAGGGTTTTTTGGAGGGGTGGTAGGGGAAAGAGGGTGTAAAGTTAGAAATTAATTTGTCCACTAACAGGTTTGCTGTATCACCAGTTTTGATGAGTGTTACACCATTAGCCATCAGTTCAGCCCATGGCTATGTGCTGCTGTTGGTGTTTATGATGTAGCTGAAGAAGGCCTTATGGTTTTCTTTCACCTGGGAGGCTGTATTAACCTCGAAATTAGCTTTGATTGAACTAATTAACCTTTTTAGTTTATTTAGTTTGAAGGAGTTTTTATCTTTATGGGAATTAGCTTTCTGTATTTTTTTGTTTTTTTTTTTTTTTGTATATCCTGTTTAATTTGGGATGCTATGAAGGGTTTTTTCCCCCTTGGGCTAGTTCTGGGCTTGCTTCTGATAGAGGTACAGCAGCCTCTATGCAGCGATTGGCATGGTTGTACAGAGTTTCTGAGAGCAATTCATCATAGGTTACTGTGTTCTTGGGGTTTGGAGACTTATTGAACTTGATGAACTTTCACTTACAGCTAATTTGCCTTGGAGTAGTTCATAACTGTTACTGGTTTTAATGGAATTATAGAGTTGATTTTGAATGAGACAGCTGTATGGTCAGACCTTACCAGGGAGGACGAGATATTGGAGAGGTTGGGGGGAGGGTGCAGCATTCCCCCATATTTGTGAGCACAAGTTCCAGTATATTGGAGCCTGTAGTGAGCATATTCACTATTTGGTCAAGTTTATAATAATAATAAAAAAAAAAAAAAAAAAAAAAGTGCAGGGATCTCGGTGCCTGTATATTTCAGGCCATGTAGAATTCTCAGTCTATAAAGGGTTTAATTACCGTCTCTCATGAGTACGGTGTTAGGTTGGATGGTAAGTGTTTGCAGTAGGTCCAAGTATGCATTGTGAGCTTCTTGAGACATGGAGGGGGGGGGTGACCTAGCTGGCTAAGATAAGGTACAGTATTTTGTCTGTGGTGATCTGCATGTAGGTGAACTCTGGCATGTTGAACTCTAGCATGTTGTCCTCTGACCACCCTAGAAGTGTGCTTGTTATTTATATATATTGAGACACCGCCACATGTTAGCCCATATCTGTCCAGCTACTGGTCTAAAAGTGGGAAGGCACTGAAACCATACACAATCCATTCAGACACAGAAAAGGCATGCGGGCCCCACATAGCACACAATCCTTGAAATTAGCTGCAGAACCTCTTGTTATAAGGTGACATTGCAAGTCACCATTCCACTATGCTACTTGAACCCACTTGTACCAGTTCTTTAATGCAAAAGCAGTTTGTTTTTGAAATGTTTCCTGTATCAGTATAACTGTCTTCTTTCTTTGTTTAATGCATTTTATTACATCGCTTGGAATATCCATTCCTACCAATAACATTTGTTGATATCACCCCAAATTGTTTCATGTCTAAAGCTTTCAGGTATTTGTATAATGGCATTATCTTAACCGAACTTGCATATTTTTCAATCTGATTGCCAAAAAAAAATATATGTATATATATATATATATATATATATATCAGTAAGGGACACTCCCAAAGAAAGGAAATGGAAAAACACAAAAAATGTTTAAGTGAACTTCCTTGCGAAACTATCCTAAAGTTCACAGGGAAGGTGATTCTGGAAAAGCCATCCAACATTATCAGTTCATTCATTCTGCATCAAAGTCCCAGAGGCAAGGCATTCCAATAAACCTCCATTTTGCAGGATGCACAAAACAAAATCGCATGTTCTTTTCCCATAGGATCTTCCTTAGTGGCTTAAACAAACCTTATTTTATCCAGTTCTGTCTGAAGATCTGAATTGCTGATTAATTCAGCCCTGTCATTTTGTGGCGTCCTAATTTTTTATTCTTCAGAGAACTGCTGCTCTGGTCAGAGTCACTATTATTGGTCAGAAGTCAGCATCGCTGACCTGAAGGATCTGTTGAAAAGTTGCAGCCAAATCATGACCCACGTGCACCATTTGACCAGCTACAGTAACTTTTCCTCTTAGTTGTTTCAGTTGCCACAGCACATGTTCCTTTTCATATGTACATGAAAACTGAAGCAAAATAACTCCAGTTTTTTCATGGTTTAATCTTTCAGTCTTTTGGGTTTCTACTACCATGACAGGAATGGACCACATTACTAATTTCTTGAACTTTAATTATACCCCGACTTAGTATTGTTACAGTCTTTGATGTTAGCTAGATGTGCCCAGAGTTGACTCCTGCATTTCATATGGAGTTACACATATTGATAGCATATCTAAGTATGACTGTAAATTCCATTTTTAGACCCATTGCCCCTACTACTGTTGGAGTTGTCTGGGTATTTTTCTTCATCATTGCTGTATTTTCTGTCTGCAATGATAATTTATTTTGCTCTCTTTGTAAGTAAGACACTGGTTACTGGATGTAGCAGTTTTAATGAGCAGTGCTACTTTTGTCTTTTTCATGGACTACTATATCTGATTTTCTGTTTTTTGAACTATTGGTCGTAGGTGATCCCATGTTGTCACTCATGTTTCCTATACTTCTCTGCTAAAACTATATTGTAATGTTTGCATATTCCCCAATGCAAGAATCTTGCACATTGTGTCTTTCAGTGTACAAATCCTCTGCCATGAGTGTATCGCATCCAGCAACCAGATGTGCAACAGTTTCCAAATCTCTCTTACAGAGCCTACATTTGTCTTTTTCTCCCACATGTTCAGTGGAGTTTGTAAAGCAAAGTGTATGTAGTCCACTGTCGTGGGCTGCCATTATTAACATTTCATCTTTAGGCTTCAGCTTGCTTCTCCTTACCCATTCCTGTGTCAGATCCTGATAAACATGAGGTTGTTACAGGAGATTTCTGTACCTCCCACAATATTTATTTCCTTCTCATCTGATTTTTCTCCTTATATTCTTTCTTTTCTTTTTTGACACTTTCAGTTGCTGTGTGATTTTTGCCTACTTCTGGTTAGGCATCCATTCCTGCATTACGCCAGAATGCTTCTGCTAAACTAAGCCGAGAGGTCATCTTAGACTTCTCCTTATGTTTTAAAACTGTCACTATGTTTGGATCTGATGTGTTCAGCAGGTATGTATGCAGTGCAAATCAATTTTGAGGAGGCCCATACCTTCTCCAGAGCTAGGAATGTATAATTTTGGCATACACTGATGTTCTGTATCATTTGATAAATGTGAAGCATTTTTTTGTTACCCTCTCCCAACTGACCCATTACCTTTTGGGGCCAGTCAAGTCACCCAAAAACTGTAAGCTAGAATAGGAAGAGCAAATTGGTTTATAGCTTGGACTTTATTCTTACTTGTCAAGGCTGTTTTCAGTATTAGTATTATAGGTTCATAGTTTAGTACTAAGCTAACTGCCCTTGCGAGCCATTTTAAGCCTAGCCAATTATCCCTTGTGAGACTCAAACCCTGCACTTTGTGTTTGTAAGGCAAACACCTTAGCCATTAAGCCACCCTCCCAACCTTCTGAAAGATTCTTTACTGAGTTTTATTCACATTTGTTCATGTTTTATTGACTATCCTTCATCAGTTCCCATATATTTATACACACTCTCCTGTTAAAGTTCCTTTATATATCACATTTCTGTCCCACTTTGGTATTTTCTTGGTACTGCAACTTTCCTGCTTTAAATAGGAAGTTCTTTAAACAAATTCACACGGAATCTGCTAAATTTATGTGGGAACCACAGAAAACTAGAATATCATACGACAAATTGATGACCCCGAAAAATAGAGGGGGTTTAGACTTACCCAACTTTGAAACATACTACGTAATAATAAATTCTAATAGAATTTTAAGAATTGCTAATTATGATATACATAGTAATAAATGGTCACCAAACTGGTTAAAATTAAATTACAAACATGCTGTATGTCTGAATTTTAATACTAAATCATTACCTTTCCTAAGAAAAGACACGTTTAAATCATATGCCATAATGGAACACATTAAAATATGTATAACATTATTACAAAATCTCTTTAGATCATTAAATCTCATCCAACATATGATGACCTTTCAACCTTTTCATAGGAATCCCAGCCTGAGAATTGATAATCAACTAATAGAGCTAAAAAAATTTCCACTTATAATTAATTTAACTCTACTTGAAATATACCCATATCTGAATTATTCAACTCATGAATTAAGACAAGAAATGAATCTTAAAGAAACACACAGCAACACGGATCAATGAAGGCTGTCTTCTTCACTCCCAATACTCCACCAATAATTCCAAGGACAAAAGGAATAAGGTACGAATAAAAATGAAGTATAGACTTTATTCCAACTAAATAAAAAACAGGATTAAGCGCTTTCGTCTCCGCACCGGAGACCTCTTCAGAATCAAATGGAAATTTTTAACAACTCTTAATTTATATCATTGCCATTAACACCATAAGGCAATAATTGTCAAAATTGATTAATTAATTAATTGATAGGCTTTACCACCATCACTTTTAAAGTGCAACAGCATCCTATAAATATAAAAAGTATAGAAAGTATAAAAAGTGTTTTACTGTCAACTTGTGTATTCCTAACCCTGACGTGTTTAAAAACCAAAATGTAAAAATATAAAATATAATATATACTTATAATGTATAAAATATAAGATGTAAGATACATAGATGTACATAAATTATATATTACTTGTAAAATTGTATATTAAAACCTCTCACAATAAATTGTACGTAATACAATATCTCTTTACAACCAATAAATATGCATATATATATATATATATATATATATATATATATATATATATATATATATATATATATATATATATATATGTATACACATTATGAATATATGTATGCTTTTCGAGGATCCTGAAATAACAGTTTTAATGCTGGTAGTATAGAAATATTGTCATTGAGACCCTTCCCACTACATGCATCTAATTTTAATTGCCACATCATTTCCCTATATGTAAGTCTTGTTTCCCAGTCACCTCCTCTCTCCAAAGGTTCCACTCTCTCTAATACCCAAAATTTAAAATTCGCTTCCTGGCAAACTAGTGAGTGTCTATATAATGCGTTATTTTCATTTTTATGGTTGATGTCCCGAATATGTTCATAGATAAGTCGCCTTAAATGTCTTTCTGTCTTACCAATGTAATAACACCTACAAAATTTACAGTAAGCTAGGTATACAACTCTTTTGGTGTAACAGCTGCTATATTTTGTAGCTTTGAGGGTTGTTCTAACACTAGGTAACTTCAACGTCTTTTCATCTGCAATAAAAGAGCATTGGGGACATCTTCCACGTCTAAAAGTACCTCTTTTATAAGTAGCATTGCTGTAGCTTTTGATAGAATATCGTTCCTTCCCCTTTTCTAAGATATTTTTCAAATTATTTCTCCTATAACTGTAAGTCAGTGTATTTTGAAATACTGTCACTCTTGTGGGCATAGATCTAAACATGTCCCAATTATCAATACATTTTTTAAGCCATCCGATGTTTTGATGGTAAATGTCAAATAGGTGATACTTTTGGTATTATTATTGTTTTGTTTGTTTATTACATTTTCAATACCCACTGTTCCCTCTAAAATATAATCTAACCCTAGTAAGGGTGGATAGTTGGTATCTCTTCTTTCTACCACAAATGTTTTAATATTCTGCGTTAATACTACTGGGTATCCTCTTTGGTGAAACATGTTTTCGAGAATGTCTATTTCCTTCAGAAAAACTTTTTGTTCTGTTGTCATCCTAGAAACACGGATCATTTGTCCCTTAACAATATTCTTTTTCAAGTGAATGGGATGATCACTTTCAAAGTGTAAGTAAGCATTAGAGAAATTATTTTTCCTATAAATGGTAGATTTATATCTTTTTGCTACTTCGTCCTTATAAATTGTTACATTAAGATAGTGTGTTACATATTTATAAGTTTCGTACGTAAACCTAAGAAAGGAAGTACTGTTATTTATATAATCAATAAAATCACTAATAATGGACTCTGATCCTGTCCATAGAATAAATATATCATCCAAAAACCGGTAATACCCATGGATATATTGGTAAAAATCAGATGCAAAAATATATTGTCTTTCCCAGTATAGCATAATATTAGCATACATGGGGGCACAAGCTGCCCCCATAGCTACACCTTCAGTCTGATGGTAGTACTCACCTTGAAAAAATATATAATTATTTCTTAATACCAGCTCCATATTTTCTAAAATTATCCTAAATTCATCTGGTTGCAAAAAATCCATCTCAGTATTTTTTCAAACCAGTCTAAACCTATAGAATGGGGTATAACGGTAAACAAGTCTTTAACATCAATAGTGATAAAATAGACATTCTCTTTATATATCACTTTACCAATCTTTTTTAGGAAATCCCATGAATCTACAAGTATATGCTGATATTTTAAATGTTACCCCTTTAATTTCGTATCTATATATATTGCTAAGGGTTGTGTCTTGGAACCTTGGGATGACACAATAGGCCTCATTGGGGGATCATGTACACATTTGTGTGTTTTGGGTATACCAAAAATGGCAGGAATGACAGGCTTTCTTACCTTCAAATAATCGTGTAATTCTATATCAATGAGTCCTTGTAGTAAATTATCATCTAAAATGTAATCAATCTTCTGATATGAAATGTTGATTTCATTCTTGGAAACCAGGGTGTAACTATTAGTGTTGTTTAGAATATCAGGCATTTTCCTAGTATAGTCCCACTGATCAATTAGAACCATACCCCCACCCTTGTCAGGTTTCATCACTCTAATTTTTTCATTACATCTGAGCTCATTTATGAGCTTACTTTCATCTCGTGTTAAATTACTTACATTCCTCTCTTTGTTGTAATAGAAATTATTTCTAATTTGTTTAGTAAGTACATTTTCAAAATTCAAAATATCATGCTGTAGTGGTGGGTTATAAATACTACTTTTTTAATTTTCCTGGTCCACCAGTAAAACCTGTATCTTTAAAAATAACTGCAAAGTTTAACTTCCTACTGAATAGCTTAACATCTAACAAGATGCTATCAATACTAGGTGTCCTATGTGGTACAAATGCAAATCCTTTGGTGAACAGGTGAAAAAAAGTCTCATTGATCTCCATGTCTGTATAATTAAAAATATTAAAATTGTTAAAAGAATGTATAATAGAACCCATCTCATTTTCACTCAGTATGTTCTCAAGGGTCGAACTCCCGAACACCGTCAAGTTACTTCCCAATCCTAGTTGTACACTCTCCTGTTGAATCGGTGTTCCCTCACTACCTGAGCATATGACTGTTGTCGGGGGGCTCGTTTCTTTAACCTCTCTGATCTCCTGGGGCCTACATCTTCTAAAGGGATGTACTCTTCCCCATTGTAATTGTTCTCCTGGTAATCCATGTTATTTTCATCAAACGTTCCCCCCAATGTCATAATTGTATGTACCCCCATGTTCTACCTGTTCTGTTCTGGGATAATTACCAGGGTTCATAGTATAACCTGTATGTGGGCTGTGGTAGGGTCCCCTCGGAAAAAAAGTTCTCCTGTTATTGTCTACCATGTATGCTACACCAGAGCAATATTAATTTAAATCCCTTCTAAGCTTAGAGGTTTTCCTGTTGTAGTTTCGCATAGTAACAGTATCAACATCTTGTATATTTCTATAATATATATTCTTATATTCTTCTATAGAAAATAATAAATCATCAGTAATTTCCTTATACAGTTTGTCAATCTCAGTTTTGTCAGTTACCATTTTGTTCTCATTGTGTTTCATAAGTATTCTAATAACAGATAATCCACATTCGTTGAAAATATTACTGATATTCTTAAACAATTCGTCCTCAACTTCATAGTTAATATTACTGGGAAATTTTTGAACCCTCAGTCCTTTTGGAACAACATTATCATGGAGACGTTTGTTGAAATACCAATTCTCCACAACTAGATTCCTATATCTGGTTAACAAATATTTGAAAGTCTTACATTTCTCCTTATACGTCGAGTTGTTTCCCCGTTCCGACTGTAACACTGGAGTGGAATTGCTGAACAATTTATTTAACCAGTTGGTAAAATCCATGTGATAATAGTTGGTAAAATTGTTCCCCCCTAGAATGTGTATTGTGTCCCAGTCTGTTAAAGTTGTCCAGGGAACTCGAATGGCACTCATTTGATGTAGAAGGTCTTCTCATCCTTGTATTTCCACCATCTCTGATGTCATCACATCATCAACTCTGTTCGTAGGGCTACTCTGAGCACAGGGAATACTATTCCCTGCCTCCACCAGTGTGTGAATAGTCTGTGAGTAGCTCTGGATGACCCTAACTAACTGGAGAGAACTGTTGTTGGCCATGGCAAGAAATGAATCTTCCTAAATCATGCTCTGTCATATTGAGACAGATTAAAGATCTATCCGTAAGCCACTTTAAAGATTTTAGCATTAATAATGAGGACTTAACGAAATGTACAACTCTATGGCAAGCCCTTCTACAAGATACCAAATTCGTAACATCTACATATAAACTAATAAAAGACTTTAAATATCAAAATCAAATTCTTTTGTCAAACTATTGGAAAGAAAAAATACCATTGATTGAATAAAGTAAAATATTAAAAGCAATTAATTTAACAGTAAAATCAATCTCTCTTCAAAAGTTAACATTTACCCAACTCATGATACTTAATAATGCTTACTATACACGACTTAGCTTGCATAAATTTAACTCTAAAAATTCTCCTAAATGCCCATACTGTAAAGATCAAACTGCTGACCTCCTTCACATGTTCTGGAGCTGTAAATGTATATACAAACTTTGGAATTCTTTAAAACTTCAACTCCAAAAGATGGGTTATCAAAATTCAACACTTTCTTGGGAATTTATGATATTACATATCCCTCCAAACTCTCTATCTAGATCCCAAATGACCATACTTATAAATATCTGTTTGTTAATGAAACTCTGCATAGCTACAAATTGGTTGAATCCATCTCAAAGTTCATGGGACAACTTCAAGATTTTAGTGATGAAACATATATTAGCCCACAAATTACTAATCAATGACCAAAGCAAACATATAAATAATTCGAAGATCTGGGAACAAATTTTCAATATTATACTGGCTTAATGTACCGAGCCCAGGTAACCCCCTGCACATATATACTATAAAATCAAATTTGATCAGAAATTAAATTACTACAAGATATTAGGCCTACTGATAAGACTCTTCATATGTTCTTCTTTATTGCTTTTTGTTTAAATGATGGAAGCATTCATGTAAATAGTGTACATATATTGTAGAACTGTTGTTAGAAGCATTGTTTGGAAATTACCTATTTTTCTTTTCTCGCTCAAATGTTTGTATGAACAAGTTGAAAAATAATAAAGAATTATTATTGAAAAAAAAATATATATTGCTTTTGCACATTTATCAAGACTAATTTACATTCTTGTTTCATCAAAGAAAGTTTTAGCCACTTGCAGTTATGCTTTCAACTCCTTATTTGATGAACTATACAGCTTTATGTCATCCACAAAAAGTAGACAAGAAGTCCTTAAGCAAGGTCGTTTTCTGGGAGCTAAATTATGACCATGATCTAATCTAAGTAGACAACTTATTCGGTTAAGAACAAGACAAAACAGCAGTTGTAAAAAGAATCACCCCGGAATATTCCTTTCGAGTTTGTATCCCTTAGATAGTAATTTGTCCTTTGTCATGACTTAACTGCAAAGTGGTTTGCCATTGTTTCATGGTCACTGTAATGTAATTGATCGATGTAAGATGTGTCTTGTATATCTGTGAGCACTCCTTTGTCCATGAATGTGAGATGTCGTCAGATGCTTTTTTATAATGTTTCCATGCCATTCTTAGATTCTTCCCCTCTTTAGAATTCTCTATTATGGCTTTATTTAGCAACAAGTTATCCTTTGATGTTCATCATGTTACCCTGCTGCAGTCATCACACTTGAGTTATCCTGCCATCAGGCGGTACCCCAGTCGGCCCGAATTCCAAAGTCTTGGTCCGGCGTCGGTTGCTGTCGCTTCTTCCCTGATGTCAGTGCGCCAGGGGTATATAAGAGGCATCCAATGCCATTTTCTTCAGTTTTTCTTGCCGCGCGGTGCCCGAAGCAGAATCAGTTCGCAAGTGCCGGTCGGCCGACACCTGAGATTTTCGATTTGAATTTCAGTCCGAAGTCTTAAGTAAAGCTAAGTACCCCATTGGGGAACATTTTCTTGCCTCAGTCAGATGTCAGAAAAAGTTAACAATTGCATTTCTTGTGGGAAGCAAATACCTCATAAGGACTTCCATTCCTATTGTATTCCTTGCCTAGGCCCAGACCACGACGTCACAGGTTGTCGTTTTTTCGCTAGGTTTAATAAACGCACTGTCAAACGCCGTTTTGACTTCGCACTGCATTACTTTGGTAGGAAATTTAATTATGTCATGCCGTCGTAGCAGCCGATGACTGCAATTCATAAAAAACGCAAGGATAAGGACAGGCAGCCTAGGAATAAGCTGGTGGAACCCCAGACAGCTGCCGACTCCCAAGCGGAGTCTGCTAGGCCGATGCAGCCATCTACCGACACCGGAGCAGAATTAGTCATTGGTGCAGAGGAAACCCCTTCGGTTGCAGAAGGTGTCTTCAGACCGACTACACTCACCATTAAATCTTATGCTAAGCTTAAAACTCCTTTAAAACCTAAGAAAACTGTTCATCAGTCTACAGGTCAAGGCCCCATGCCTAAGAAACAGATGCTTAAGATGGCTGAAGATTTAATTACCCTTATCAGGGGTTCCCATCCGCCTCCTGATAAAAGACCAAGACAAGAGGAGGATTACGCATCCTCTGACCAGGTTTCTCTCTCTCCTCAGATTCTTCTGAGGAACAGGATTACACTTTCCCACCTTATGAGGATTCTGATGCTGAAGACTCTATTCCCTCAGCATCTCCCCCTGAAGACTACTCCTTTGGGGAAACATTACATACCATGAGGGAACATTTCCACTGGGAAGGCCAGGATTACTCAGATTCTAAGAAAAGGCTCCGAGAGTTCCTTTTATTACCCCAGCACAGACCTCTTGCTATCCCTCCTGTTTTAGATATTGTGGATGATGTCTACTTGGAGTCTAGTTTAAATCCAGACTCTCTACCTCCTGCTCCAGCCAAACCAGACAGATACTACAGAGTACCTGACTCACACAAATTCCTTTATAAAAGCCCTTTAGCTGACCCAGAAACCATATCCCAGGGTCCTAAGGGAGCAAAAGCTTATATGGCTAAAAATCCTGTGCCCTCTGAAAGAGATTCCAGAGCCCTAGATAGATGGGGAAAGAAAATATACACCTCTGCAACTCTAGCTATGAGAGCATTAAATTGCCAGTTTCACATGTTGAAATATCAACAATTCCTGATGTCTCAGTTAAAACAAAAAATGAGCACATATTCAGAACAGCCTGAATTCAAGGAAATGCAGGATCTGTTGCATGCAGCTGAACAGGTGGGCAAGCATACTTTACAATGCGGATTTGATTCACTGAAAGCTTCCTGTAGAGCAGCTGTTACTGGCTCTGTCATTCGTAGACATGCTTGGTTAAAAGAGCAAACCCTCCCTGACCATGTTAAAGCAAAATTATTAGATGCACCTTTTCAACAGGATGTATTATTTGGTGTCAAAGCAGAAGAGGTTTTAAGAAAATGGAGGATAAGACTAAATCTATGCAAACAGTCAAGGATTTCTTGAAGGTACAACCCCCTCGCTTCAGCAGAAATTGGCCAACAAAGAATTGGTCCTTTCCAGCTTCAGACAGATCACAGAGGGGCAAATACAGACGCCCAAGGGGCAGAGGTCAATCACAGGGCCCTTACAAACCTCACCAATGGGATTCTGTTACCCAGAAAGGAGGAGAAGACAGGCCCCAAGCTAGCAGAAGGGCAGACACAATGACTCTATCCTCAAACTACCAAGCAAATCTCTCCTGGCAACACCCTTGGGAGAAAACTAGCATTTTTTGCAGACAACTGGCACATCATCACAAAAGACAAATGGGTTCTAAACATTCTCTCTCAAGGATACAGATTCCACTTTCATACCTTACCAAGGATCAAAGGAATGCCAAACCTGCCACCAAATCAATGGGCAGAGGCAAAAAAACAAATTACAGCTCTCATGAACATGAGAGCCATTCAACAGGTACTTACACAGGAGCAAGGACAAGGATTTTACTCAAGACTCTTCCTAGTTCCAAGAAAGGACAAAGCATGAAGACCCATTCTTGATCTTTCAGTTCTGAACACCTATCTGCAAGTACAAAAATTCAAGATGCTAACACTACAGCAACTTCTTCCCATGCTGGGCAAGAATGCTTGGCTAGTCACTTTGGACCTCAAGGAGGCATACCTGCATGTCCCTATCAGACAAAATTGCTGAAGATACCTCCGCTTCATTGCAGGTTCAACGCATTATCAATTCTCTGCACTGCCCTTTGGCTTATCTACTGTGCCCAGGGTCTAAACAAAATGCCTGGCACCAGTAATTGCATACTGCAGACAAAGAGGAATTCAGATATACCCATACCTGGACGACTGTCTTATTCAAGCAGAAAGCAAGGGCATTCTTTTACAGCATCTGGCATTTGTCAAACACCTTCTAAGTTGCCTAGGGTACACAGTAAACAAAAAGAAATCAAAACTAGTGCTCTCACAAAACATAATATTCCTGGGTGCCAGCTTGACTACAACGGCCCAGATGGCTTATCTCACGCCAGACAAACGATGACATCTGTTTCAATATTTCAAAATAATGGCAACAAAGACCCAACTCCCTGCAAGAAAAATTCTGCAGGCCTTGGGATTCATGGCATTTTGCATACTACTAATGCCATTTGCAAAACTGCATATGAGGAAATTACAATGGTACCTGAAAAGTGTATGGACTCAGCACAGCCACAGCTTGGAAACAATGATTCCACTCATTCCCTGCCTTCAACAGGAGTTCCTATGGTGGGCACAGGCATGTCACCTCAACAAGGGTCAGCCTTTCACCTTACCCACAGCCAGGCAAACTAAGACAACAGATGCATCGGACTATGCCTGGGGAGCACACATGGCAGGACAGTGCATTCAGGGCAAATGGACTACAGATCAGAGACACCTGCAAATCAATCAAAAAGAAATGCTAGCAGTGCAGAATGCCCTAACAGCTTTCAAGGACCTTCTACACCCAGGACAACTACTTATAAGGACAGACAACACCACAGTTATGTGGTACATAAGCAAGGGGGCACACATTCCTACCCTCTATGCAGGCAAGCAATGACCTTGTGGAACACTGCACTGTCTTACCAGGTTCAATTACAAGCACAATTCCTGCCAGGAAAGAAAAACACATTGGCAGACTACCTAAGCAGAAACATCATGGATCCACACGAATGGAAACTAGATCCACAAGTATTTGCAATGATAGCTCAAAAATGGGGACCCCCAGACATAGATCTGTTTGCAAGCCCCCACAGCCACCAACTTCAAAAATTTTGCACAAGGACCTTCCATCCACTAGCTTGGAAAGTGGACGTCCTCTCATTCAGTTGGAAACCATTAACAGTGTATGTCTTCCCTCCACTGCCTTTTCTAGCAAAGGTACTGCTGAAAGTCAGATTAGAGAGGCCACAAATGATTCTCGTTGCACCAGACTGGCCACGACAACATTGGTATCCAATTTTAAGGAACATGGCCCAGGGCCCACCATGGAGTTTGCCACAAATTCCCCACCTGCTCACCCAGCGAGACAATCTGATTCTACACAGCCAGCTCAAGACTTTAAACCTGGCTGCATGGCAAATTACCTAAACAACCAGCCAACACCTTTATCCAAAGCTGTTATGGATGTCATTCTGGAGGCCAGGAGGCCCAGCACCAGGAAAACCTATTCAGACAAATGGAAAAGGTTTTGCGCCTGGAACCAGGCTAAAGGCCTAAATCCCCTGGAGCCGAACATTCCTCAGATTCTACAATGTTTAACTGAGATGTTACACAAAGGACTTTCCTTTTCATCTATTAAGATCCACACCTCAGCAATTTCAGCTCATTACAGCACGGATCCTCCTTTATTTTCACATCCACTCCTAAGACCTCAGAGGGGCTAAGAACTTAAGACCACCAAGGAGAGCTCCAACACCTACGTGGGATCTCAACTTTGTCCTGGAAAAGCTTACACTGCCGCCCTTTGAACCAGCTTTCTCAACTGATTTAAAATTTCTTTCATGGAAAACTGCCCTACTACTAGCAATAACCTCAGCTAGAAGAGTCTCAGAGCTACAGGCATTAATGGCAGTGGAACCTTTCCTCATTTTCCATCAAGATAGTTTCTGTACGAACTAATCCTTCCTTTATGCCAAAGGTGGTATCCAGTGTGGCCCTAAAACAAACCTTTCACTTGCCCACCTTCTTCCCAAATCCCCAGAACAAAGGAGAAAGACTCTTGCACTCCTTGGACATTCACAGGCAATTACGTTACTACTTGGATAAAACTAAGGCTTACAGAAAAACTGACTAGCTCTTTGTAGCCTATGCTACAGGATCACAAGGAAAAGCTATTTCAAAACAGACCATTTCTAAATGGATAGGACATTGCATACGTTTCTGCTACACACATCATGGGAAACCAGTACCTGCTAACATTAGGTCCCACTCTACCACATCAGCAGCCTTTCTCAGGGGGAGTGCCAACCAAGGATATTCTGGAAGCTGCTACTTGGAGTTCAGTGCACACCTTCACCAAACACTATCACTTACCTCTTTACTCTAAGACTAGAACTGGGTTTGCCACTGTAGTTTTGCAGGGCCTACTAGCTACTTCTAACCCTGTTTGACTCCACCTCCCCTCCTTAGCTTTGGGATTCAACCCAAGTGTGATGACTGCAGCAGGGTAACACGATGAACATAGTACAGTTTTGTACCTACCATAAATGTAGATGTTCGAGTGTTCACCCTGCTGCAGTCCAGGTTACCCTCCCTCCATCCCCTCTGAACTAGCTGAACTTATATCTTCCACTTTATCCTATACTACCTCTGTGGTGTATTTGCTTGTGCCTAAGGGTTTTGTTTTATTTTTATATAGCCGTAGATATATATATATATATATATATATATATTTTTTTTTTATTTTGCCTACCTTTTGGGGGCACCTGACATCTGGGGCAAGAAAAACTGAAGAAAATGACGTTGGATGCCTCTTATATACCCCTGGCGCACTGACGTCAGGGAAGAAGCGACAGCAACCAACGCCGGACCAAGACTTTGGAATTCGGGCTGACTGTGGGACCGCCTGACGGCAGGATAACCCAAGTGTGATGACTGCAGCAGGGTGAACACTCGAACATCTACATTTATGGTAGGTAAAAAACTGTACTTTTCATTTGTTATCCTTTAGTTCTTTTGCCATAATGGACTTTTTTTTCTCCAAATGATTATAAACTCTGTTTTCATCCATTCTGGTGTATAGTTTATACATTGCTGAAAGGCAAGTTATTGGCCTATAGTTTTTTGGATGGCTTCCGGGTTCACTCTTAAGGATGATTGCTGTGTTTTTCTGTTAACCAGTTTGGTGTCTGTCTGGGATGCGCATACAAGTAATTTTTACCCAGGGCTCAATCTTTGTGTAAAATGTTAAGACTTTTAACTAGAAGTTTGGTACGGCATCTGGGCTTGGGGTTTTCTAGTTAGGAGCATTTCTTAATTTTATTTCAGTTCCTCTTACCATTACATCATTCCATTTCATACCCTCTACATTTGAACTCCTTATTGCTGCTTTTAATGTTTTTATCCTTTTAGCATCTTTCTAATGTTCCACAGGGTCTTCATAAACATTTTTTCAAAACGTGCATGTTTCTTCTTTTTTTGGTGGTGTTTCTGTGCCTTTTGCTTTGTTTTCCGTTTCTCTATAAAAAAAAAAAATTGGGTCATCAATGAATTGCTTGTTTGGTACTTTTTTAATATTTATGTGCATATCTTCTAAGTGTTTTTTTGCCTGTGCCGATATCTTCGTTTGCGATAGAATATGATAGATACTGGTCTGTTTTGATACCATGCATTGCGTTTACCATGTCTGTTTTTCCAAGTGTTTTGTTGATCTGTTTCCTCTTCTGTTAGGGACACTTCTTGTCTTTATTGCTTTATAGTTTATATTTCTTTCCTTCCTTTCCCTTATTGCTCTTTGTTTTTGTGGTAAGACTTTATTAGTTTAGTTGCATGGTAATATTTCCTGTTTTCTCATAGTCTTAATTACAGCATTCAGGTCCGCGGTGGTGGTGCTGCTGTAGCATTGTCGCCTCACAGCAAGACGTTGTCCCATTCGATTCTCAGCTAGTGCGCCTTCTCTGTG
Source organism: Protopterus annectens (assembly GCF_019279795.1). Taxonomy (NCBI): domain Eukaryota; kingdom Metazoa; phylum Chordata; order Ceratodontiformes; family Protopteridae; genus Protopterus; species Protopterus annectens. The sequence goes on along the minus strand of NC_056739.1, from coordinate 1,531,924,915 downwards.
GAGACATGTGTGAATGGGCGTACCTTCGTTGAAGGTTGTGCGTCAGGGCTGGCAACTCGGCACGTAAAAATCAACTGCCAACCATTAGCGGACCGGAGTTCCACTGTGGCGACCCCTAACCGGGAAAAGACAACAACAACAAGTCTTAATTACTGCATTCATCTGTTTTATCAGGCTTCTGGTAATTTGGATCTTATTAACTTTCTGTAATCTGTTCCCGTCATTGATCTTAAAATGCGTGTCCATCGCTGTTAAATCAAGCATAATCCTACCTTAGGTCATTTTCTTGTAAACCAACAGCACATTCTTTGCTCTCTATTTCTGCGAGTATTCTACAGAAAACTCCAGAACATACACCTGTGATATGTTCTATTCAAATGCATCCTGCTTTATCTGCTGCTACTTCATAAGGGAGCTTATTTGGCCCATCATTCCGTAACATTGCCTGCATTCTTCCCTTACTCTGCAACTTTTATACCAGTTTCCTACAGAATGCTTCAGAGCATCATTATGTGGCAAGTCTTCAGATGCCTTCCATTCCACTTGCTTCTCCATAGTTCAGGGATTCATTGTTCCGTCATGCTGTGACATTACCTGTGTTGGATTTTCTACGCTAAATCCTTCACTTCATAAGTAAACCATAACTTCATTTTCTATTTCTTTAAATTCTCCATTAATCATCTTTTCTACTTTCCCTTGGTTTTCCTACTTTTTGCATTGTGAAAATGTGCATGTCTGGGTTCCTTTGCATGTATTTCTCTCCAAATGTCTTTGGAGCTGCTTTTTTGTATTGATTAGTTAGGCTTTCTTATTTGTGTAAATATGCATAAGGCGTCTCTAATGCACTCATAGGCAGTCATTTTTCTGCTTTAACTCTCAATGATGATTTCTTAAAACTTGTCTACTACATCATCTTGGTTTTCACAAACTTCACAGACCTGAAATATTCAACAGTCCAGACTACATTTTTTCCATAGTTCTCATTATCTCCTTAATGTTTAGGTGTTTCTTTTTTTTTTTTTTTTGCCATCCCCGAAAGACAGTTGCAGTGGCCAAGATGCCCTTCAGTAGTTATTGTTGCACATATGCTCTTAGTATGTTTCACTGTTGCAGTTATGAGCAAAGGAAACTGCTGTGGACAAAGTCTGACATCTGGCCTAACTTCAGAGAGGTAACATCCTTGTCACTTATGCTGGGATATCACTACAATCCCTTAAAACATTGGCATGTCCATATTTAAATGTGGCATTTTGTTGTGGGCGTATGTACACATTATCTCAAAAAAAGAAAATTTGCTGGTCCTGTATTGACCAAGGCCAGCAGACATTTCTGACTGAGTGGAGAAGTATTCCATTGGAGACATTTATTTGTGTGTAATTTTGATAGTAGTGTTAGTTCTTTAGGTTAAGATACTCTTTTCAACATTTTGACACACAAGGGACCAGTAGATATGTTCATCCCAGGGAAAGAAAGCAGGTATGCCCATGGGAGGCTTGCACTGCATTGGTTCAGAGTACAACAAACTGAACTGTGAGATTTGCTAAGGATTCTACAGTAAGATATTTTAAAGAAGAGAACTCACAAGTCAGGAATGCTAGGATAAATAGTAGTTACCTGCTCTAGTTAAGTACTTTGCCTTGACCGTAGAGGTACAGTAGCAGAGAACCATGGATGCTCACAAAAAAATATATAGAAAAAAAGCATACCCAGAAAAAGGAGAGAAAGTCGAAGTAACCAGCCAGTTCCAAGGTGTTGCATCTGCTGACGTGTCTATGTAGCCTGCCCCTAACCACCTACTTTTACTTAAGCAGTCACATCAGTCTCAGGCACATCTTTCCAGACCAAAACAATGACTGTTGACTGAGCCAGATGTCAGTCTGGTGTCCAGTTTGTAGTGCTGCTTATTTTTGGATTTTTTTCCCTAAGATGCCTTTTGCCTCAGTGCCTGCAACCATCAAGCCTCCATTGCTTGGACTCCACCACTTTATTCTTCCAAACTATGGGATTACCCATTACATTATGGGGCAGTTTCTGTCTGGATGGGCTGTCATACAGGTAATCATGACGGTTGCTTTTGGCTTCACAAGCATTCTAGCAGTGAGGGTGTTTGTGTGGCATAACTCCATCCTCTGGGCAGATGGACAAGTTCCATTGTCACGACGGGAAGCCAGAATTATTTCCCCTGTGAGTGCATGCTCCCTTAGCCTTGCTAAATACCACTAGGTGTTGGTTAGGTGAAATGAAAGCGTGACCCTAGAATGAGCAACATGATGCTGTCACTCCTCTGAAAGCTTGACTGTATGCACCATCTTCCTCTGCCTTCTCTTTGGAGTGGGTGCACCCATCCTCCTCCACTAGCTCTGTCAGACTCTGACTGAACTTGGTCACCTGGGCCATAGTTAACTTTTTATTCCTATATGTTACATGAGCTTGCTGACAGATATGCTTGTTAATTGCTAAAAGGGAAAGCACTCTCTCCATCATATTGATTAAAAAGAGAGTCCATGTCCTTACATTGAGATAGAGGCACCCCACCCCAAAGGCTGCCACCAAACTTAGAGACCCCTTTATGTCAGCTTAGGTTGCTGACCACAACTCACCAGTTTCCACCAGGTGAATCAGCCCCTTAACTCTCTCCACCTAACTTCTCATATATGGCTAAGGCTGCTTCACGGTCTTTTGAGCTTTACACAAGCAGAGACAGCAAGACCTTGACCAATCCTGTGCCTGAGGTAACTTCTCTGAAATGGAAAACAGGAGATCTTTTCCCGTAGAGCCACTGATTCAGAGGGCAAAGAAGAGCTAGATTACAGATTACAGCTTGTCTTCATCCTAAATTATAATACAGGTAAAGAAAGATGTATGGTGTCCTCTGGATTTCCCCTTAGAGAACATCTTATTTGGAGGAAATGCTCACTTTTGTGAGAGCACTTCAAATGGCAGTCTAAATTGGGTTCTGCTTCTAGAAGAGATACCTTAGACTTCTGAGACTAACTCCCCAAGCCTGTAGCTATTTGCCCAGTTCAGAAAGTCCTGGTAGGTTTCTTTGAAAGCGTAACTTTGACTTCCACCCCTCACAAGAGGCCCGAACACTTTTGCATCTGCATACTACTAGGCGGTCTAAACTGGCCCAAAGGCATAATACACTTTCTAGTGACCAAGAAGATAGGTTTATAGACCACTTATGAAAGAAAGCTTACAGAGTAGCAACCTTTTCCTTCAGAGCCTCAGGCTATCAAGCCCACATGATTATTAGGGCAGATTTGTGGGGGAACATGTGGAAGATTGTGGAGAATAAGTGATAAGACACCAAAGGCAAATGTCACCATTCAACTCCAAATTGTTGTGCTGGTTGGAAGGCATGCCGTGAAATGTGGTTATGATGATGTTAGATGTAGCTTCTTTGACTGGTCATTAGGAGGCATTACTGGCTGAGGTCCAAACCCTGCCTAAAATTGTCAAGGTACAATTTCTTTATGCCCTGTTGGGTATGAAGTTGTTCTATAGACAACCATCATGTGCTATTTTCAGCAGACTGGAGGAAAAATAGAAAAACTGTGTAGTCAGTGAAGCACGTTTTACCCACTAATTCTCAAATACAGCTAGAATCACCTTACAAAGTAGTGGCTATTATCAGAGGTACGGCCAAAAGGAAATTGCTAGAAAATGTAAGAAGGCTCCTGCAAAGTAAAACTGACAACAGAACAATACAAGGATGCATGAAAACCTCTAGGGCTTAACCCCAACCAGGGAGTACCTGTTATTACAACATTCTTCTTCCTTTCCTACTGCTAGAAATCCCCACCTTTGTTCTTCATCCCACTTTCCTCCTTGGAAAATCAGGAACGGTTTGGCCCTTTATTATCAAAACTGGCTAGATGTAACATTCAAAGAAGTGGGTCCTAGGGATTGTATGTACTTCAGTTTGCCTCTTTTCCCTTAGTTCCAAGACATTATGAACAATTAGCAAAGCCCTTTATCTCAGCAGTATGGCCCAGGGCACTGTTGATCCCATGCCTGGAGGACAAGAAGCCATCAGTTTTTGCTCAAGGCTATTTCTGGTCTCAGTGAAAGCTGAACCCTGGAGACCCATATTAGGTCTCTCAAAACTAAGCAAGTCCTAACAGAGATGGTAATACAATGAAAGTTTGGAGGTGAGAGGGAAGAAAGTGATAAAGATCATGAAGGTTTTGTTTAACAGTATTTTAAAAGGTGGTACCACCATCTTGAAGAAAGCTTTGGTGGCTGTATTACCCAAAGAGGGTAAAGACCCTTCAGGCTCAACTTCATATAGACTCATTACAACTTTGAATCACAGTTGTGAAGTGTTTTGTCTTTACAAGAGAATGGCAAGGGTGCTGCCAAATTTGATAATATGGGATCATTGTAGTTTTGTTGAGGGAAAGCACACATTTGACAACACTGATAGAACAAAGATGATTCACAGTGAAGCAGTGTGTAGGAAATCACTCCTGCTGTTGGCCGGTCTCGATGTAGAGAAAGCATTCAGCAGTCAGTTTGAGATTTTATTAATAGTGGCAGCGTTTGTGATCCCTCTTAGAATAGAGTTAATTAGAAGAATTTATGAAGGCTTGGGGGCAGGAATTAGGATGGGAGGGTTTCTTCCTGATGAGCTCTTATTTGAACAGAGGAACAACGCAGGGCCATCTTTCCCCCCTGCTTTGTATTTAGAGCCATTAACAAAGAAAATAAGGGGCTCACAAATTCAAGGATTTAACTGGTATGGTAATTAAGAAAAGTTTTATTCACACACCGTTTTATATCTTGTTGGTGTGGAATATTTTGAGACGCTTTCAAATCTTTCCAGGATGCAACATAAATGAAGACAAAAAGACTATAGCAGTAAACTATATACTTGCGCATTAATTGGTTTGGTAAGACGGGTATTACTGAATTGGTTCAGTAATACCCATATTTGTAGGGACATGATGAAATTAATATTTAGGTGTATAGATTAAAAAATGTATTATGGCAGCTGAGAGTATGTAGGAAGAGACTAAAAAAGATATAAAAATAGAGAAGCTGGAAGCTCGAGTATGAATATAAATAGTAAGATACACAACTAATGAAAATGTTTTTAGTCCCTTTAGTTTTGTTTGTAGGTCATGCATGTTTATCAACCTCCGGAGAAGTTTTGGACAATTTAGTGGAAAAGAAGGGCAAGAGTTTTTCCCTATAGGACAAGGTAGTTTATGGTTACCTGATTTGAAGGGATATTTTAGAACTATGCAATTAAGACTTCTTTACACAAGCGAAAGGTTATAAATGAAAGTAGAAGAGGACAACAAAATGGGGAAATTCGAGAAGTAAGGAGAGGCTTGGATTTTGGATGCAGTTCCTTGAAGAAAATGACAACAAGAAAGTGTACAAAGAACTAAGCCAACACTGTAATGGAGAAAGGATGTTTTACCAATAGGTGTAACTGCAAGTTAGGGATATAGAAAATAGGCAGTAATGGTCTGAAATTTCCCAGAGATAATTAGAAAAGGAACCGTAGTTTTGGGAACAAATAACTAGAGAGGGAAAGTGACTAGAGTGGGACGAAGCTACTCAGAAGTTTGGACTGCAGGTTAGAAACTGTCTTGCTTACCAGAGATTGATAACAGTAGGCAATGAGAAAAGGGACATGTGATTGTTAAATGAATGACTAACTCCGGTATTTTTGTGAGTCTAGAAGTGAAGTTACTGTTAAAAAGGAATAATTAGTAGGACATTTAAAATATTGCATGACAACTGTTAAGAATCATTCAGAGAAGGTTAGAAAAGACTGGGAAGAGAGAGAAGGAAAAGGCACTATACAAAGGAAGAATGGAGGGACATCTGTATGGTTCCCAAGTATGCAACAAAGTCCTGATGGTTTAGGATTTTTGTTTGGAAATATTTTTATACCTCAGGTAGACTTCAGATGATTTTTCTGCCGGTGGATGGCAAATATTGGTGGTATGATGAGAAAGAGAGAAGTAATCGGGTACATGTTTTTTTGGAAATGTAACGAGTTGGCAAATTTTAAAAATTCCCTAATGAGTACTTTGTCAGAAATGTTTTGGGTAGCAAATGATTGTAACTAAAGAAATAATTTTTTTGATCTGGGATACAGGGTCTGAATTAACTAGGCATATTAAGGTCTTGCCAAGTTTAATACTGTTGGCTGCAAAGAAAAAAAAAGTAATTTCTAGAAAATAGAATTCAAAAGCTAAGCCAACTGTATCTGAAAAATGTTGTAAAGGGAAGTGGAGCCTTTAGGAAAAGGAGCAAATTACAAAGAAATAAATGGAATTTGTGGGAGCAACACTTGCATGTTTAGCAGGACAAAGAGTGATATTTAAGGTCGGGCAGGAATTGAGCAGTTTATGTAATGTTGGTGTGTATACTGCATGAAAATTAAAAGCTTGTTTTCTTTAATGTTAATGCATATGATGTACCTGCGTCACTTTCCAAAAAGAAAGTCATGTTTAATAAAAATGTTAACACTTTCGCACCTATAACACTGTTTTTGTAGATCCTCTGTTGGCACCTTAAGCACCACTGTCATTAAAAAGATTCTGCTTTCCACTCCTATTGTTTGTGTGCGCATAACCTTAAGCACATTTTGTACCATGTTATAAGTGTTTATACATGCACAAATGCAGTAACTGAATTCCATATTTTTTGTTCTGTAAAATAAAAATAAAAAGTGTTCCTATAAGAAAATTTTAAGCAAATCATCGTTTAAAGGCATGTGCTGCTTTGTTCATAAAACATGTTCAGTACAGCCATTTCTGGTAATGGCATGTGCTGTTCCTACCCTCAGAACAATCTCAAAACAGCTTTCATCTGTTAGTGTTGTATTTGTCTACTTAAATTTATTTTCCTTAAACTTTCACAAACTTCATTATTGCAAAATAAGCTGTTTACCGTACGCAAATAGCCTAACTGATTAGTGTAACGATGTCAGATGTCATGCTTTAGTAACCAGTTGGGTTGTCACATCTGTTACTAACTCAGCTTCTTTTGATCTGGTCATTTATTGGGGATCCTTTCCCATACTACTAATAAAAAATGAGCTTCCTTCTAAATCTGTTTATTTATTCATAATTTTGTTAAATTTTCTTGGATTTTGAGAGGTGTAAGAGCAGTGCAGTTATTTTCATCTAGGCAGGAAATGTTTAATTTGACCTCAATTGGGTTCAGGCGTCTAGATGGCATGACACCTCACTGTGAGATAGTTGGTTGTGCACACATGACTGGATGGCATTTTAACTGCAGTGACGTATGGCTGTGGACATTTCCATGTGATCATAGTCGATCCCCCTGCACCATGTCCATAGGCGGCAGAAACATACCTTCAAGAGTGAGAGAGTCTGTATGCCTCCAGGGGCACAAAGGTACAACTGTCTGCAGTACAGGCTACTGCAACCAGATGCTAGTGGGCATAAATTTGGCACTGTGAAACAAGTGTACAGTGGGCAAAGCCTTTATTAATACATCTTAAGTCATGTGTGTAATGCTTGGTATGTACTATATGCAGATACAATCCCAACTTGTAAAAATGTGCCACAGCACGCAAGAAATCCTGCACATTGCTGTAGTCACACTTATGTTGGAGGATGTGTTTTAAGCAATGCTCCCTTACAACAATGGCATTTCTACGTGGTATCACTGGCATCCTCCTGAGAAGTGATTCCCTTCGGTTATCAGTTAGGTTTTATTCCTTTTGCAGAACAGACAGAAGGTCAGAAGGCATCCTCCTGAGAAGTGATTCCCTTCGGTTATCAGTTGGGTTGTATTCCTTTTGCAGAACAGACAGAAGGTCAGAAAGCTGTACTGTAGGCTGTCCAAGTAACACCTTAACTCAATGGTGCCATGCTTCCACCTGATTATTGGTTCATGGAAAATCCATGTCAGGGACATCACAAACATTCTAGAATTTCAAAGGGTAAGATGTTGGCAGTTGTTGTGGCGCAGAAGAATGGGAGGTATGCTTCCTTGGTTGGCCTGTAGATCAGTGTGTGTGTGTTGTGACTTTAAGAAGCATTCCAAAGTGAGGGCAGCAGTGCCATTTTGAGTGAACAGCCAGAGTGTTAACATGTGTGAGTGCAGTAGTCAGTCTGTTCACAAGTTTATTTAAGTTTAAGTTACTAAGTCTCAATCTTGATGTGTTTGCATGTAATAAGTCTGTTTGAATCGAACCCACAACCATTTGTCTGTTTTATCCTGGCCAGACAAGTGACATGGTGTCAGAGGTGACAAGTCTGAGCGACATGGTGTCAGAGGTGACAAGTCTGAGCGACATGGTGTCGGAGGTGGCAAGTCTGAGCGACATGGTGTCAGAAGTGGCATGTCTGAACGACATGGTGCCAGAACCAGGATGTTTGAGCAACAAGAAGCTAGAAAGAAGACAGAAGTTGAGCCATGAGGTGCACAATTAGGAATGGAGGTATATAGAGGAATGACTTGTCCCAATTTGCTGAAACGATTGAAAAAAGGTCAGAAATGAATTTCAGGTAATTAAAACTTGCATAAATGATTTATTTCATAAAAAAAAATATGAACCATTCACAAAATGCATTAATTAATCAAACAAAAAGCACAAAACACATTGTTGATTAATCAAAGTGTTCGAATCCATGATATTTGATAGAATTGTTTGAAATACTTATGCGAGCACTCAGAATTACTTCTGATTTGCATAGCGAGCTTGTTAAAAGTAAAACCAGCACAAGAAAAGTATAACGAACATGATAAAAGTCAAACGAGCATAACAAGTACAATAAGAAGGCAAAGTGAGCATGGAAAAGCAAAGCGACTGCATTTTCTTTTAGTAAATGACCACATTTCTTTATATGAGCTACTATTTTGTATTGACTAAAGCTATTCAAACTATAACCAAGTTGTTCAAAGTGTCTCAGAGTGTACAAAGTGTTTGAAGTGTGTGCTTTATTACAGTACAGTTATTTCGAAGAGTTTACTGTGTGCAAAGTACAGTCAGAATACAGTCATTTTGAGAGGTTTCTTGTGCTGTGTACAATTCATTTGCAAAGTGAGTGGTTTCGCAAAGTACAGTGATTTCAAAGTGTCTCTTGTGCTATGGAGACTTGTTTCACAAAGTGCAGTTATTTTGAAGAATCTATTATGCTGTTAAGCGTAATTACAAGTTTCTGGCATAAATTTCTGACGTGTATGTTCGTACATAACTCCAAGGGTCTTTATTACTGTGTTGGCATGGCAGAGGCATTTCGCAGATCCAGTCCACTTGTGTTTGATCATAATGTTGCAGAAAATTGCAGAGTATTTAAGCAGGAATCCGATATTTTCATGCAAGCAGCTTTTTCTGATAAAGTTGCATGTATGAGGGCATTTATTCTGCATAATCTAGCGGGGTCAGAAGCCATTGAAAGAGAGCACTCATTTGTGTATGCACCAGAAGTATATGCAGGAGAAGAGCAAACAGTCATATTTTTGTACAAGCTGAATCAAGGAAGAACCCTGAGTGCTTGAAGCATAAATTTAGAGAAATGTGTTTACCCCCAGGCAAATGTTGTATTGGAGAAGCACTTATTTTATACAAGAGGAAAAGCCAGGAGAAACTTTTGCAGCTTACATTATTGACTTGAGAACCAAAGCTAAAACGTGCAGACTTGGTGATTTCAAAGACGAGTTGATAAAGGACAGGCTTGTGTGTGGTGTTAATAATGCTGCAGCGAGAAAGATTTTGCTTCAAGACAATGATCTAACGTTGAGCAAAGCCATAGAGATTTGTAAAATACATGAGCTTACAGAAAGGCACACAGATATGCTTGCAAGTGATAAGAAAATGGTTTCAGCAGCCTCTAGAGCAAACGTAGACAGCATGCGGGGCAGATGGCTAACAGAAACAGGCCTAAGCACATGGCAGCTGCAGCCCCTACGGGATTTCCAAGGAGAGCCTGTACCTTTCTAACAAGTTCTAAGACTAGCTTGGTAAAACAGACATGCTCAGTGCAGCACAAGAGTGAGTCAGAAAAACCCATGTCATGTCTCATTGTTAACTATTGTAATTGTGGTGCCAGTCATGAGTTCGAGAGAGAAAAGTGCTTAGCATTTGGTAAGCAATGCCACAAGTGTAAAAAATGGAACCACTTTCAAAGGCTTTGTAAATCAAGCAAGTCTCATTCATTTATTAGGAAAGGTCACTCAAAGCAAGTTGATCATACAGAAAGCTGCAACTCAACTTTCTATGTAGATGGTGTATTGGTGGTTAATGCAGTAGATTTGTTGGCAAAGTGTTTTTTTGCTGTCCTGATTTATGGTAAACCTACAGATCTCAAAGTGGACACTGGTTCAAAATGCAATGTTATGTCAGCAGAGACATTTGCTAGAGTAAGAGCTGGTGAACAACTTAATTTGGCCAGTTGTGCAAAGCTTGTTGCTTATGGAGGTGAAGAGATTTAAACCGAAGGCTCAGTGGTGCTTTCATGCTGTTCAGCTGAGAACAGTTACAGCTTGCAGTTTTATGTAGTCAAAAGACATGTGCTGTCATTATTAGGTCTCAGAGATGGTTTAAAAATTAAACTGCTTTCTTTTACCAAAGAAGTCCATCATGTAAGTACATGTCCTAGTTCCAGTTTCACCAATGCTGTTTTCACAGAGTATGCTGCTATTTTTGAAGACAGGCTAGGTAAACTTTCAGTTTTGTACTCCATGAAATTAGACCCAGAGTTCAGTCCAGTGGTCAGACCAGCAAGAAGAGTTCTGATAGCTAAGCTGGACAGTCAAAGTCCAGTTAGATAAAATGGTGCAGCAAGGTGTGATTTGTCCATTTACAGAACCAACTGAATGGGTATCTTCCATGGTAGCTGCTCATAAGAAAAGCTCAGATGAAATGTCTGACATAAGTAACTTCTGGTAGCCTGAATTTACATTTTAGAGGACTGAGCTTTAGGTTCACTTCACATGCTCTTTCCAGAACTTTCCTGAGGTTTAGAATATGTATTGACCCAAGAGACTTAAAGCATTAGAGACCCCACCATCCTATGCGTTCAGTTGAAGAAGTTTCTGCCCTCATGCCAAGTGCCAATGTTTTTTCTGTCTTAGATGCAGAGAGTTCATTTTGACAAGTAATCCTTGATCGCAAATCTTCACTGTTATCTACATTTAGTGCGCCATTTGGTAGATACGCATTTCTCATAATGCCTTTTGGAATACATTCTGCCAGTGAAGTCTTTCATTGTGCAATGGAGCAATTTTTTTCAGGCTATCCATGTGCTGTAATAGTAGGTGATTTATTAGTTGGAGGCAGTGGTGAAGCAGAGCATGACAGAAACCTCAGGAAAGTTCTGGAAAGAGCATGTGAAGTGAACCTAAAGCTCAGTCCTCTAAAATGTAAATTCAGGCTACCAGAAGTTACTTATGTCAGACATTTATTTACCAGTTCAGGCTTATGACCAGATCCTTCCAAACAAACTGCCATTCTTGAGATGCCAGCTCCAGACAATGTCCAAGCCTTGCAGCATTTTCTTGGTATTAAGTATTTGAGTAAGTTTGTACCAGACGTCAGTGAATTATCAGCACCCTTAAGCTTACCGACGTTCAAAAATGTTACCTGGTCATGGTTGGAACAACACCAGAGAGCATTTGATGACCTGAAACTTGCCAGTCCACCAACGTTAAGATACTATGATGGCCACAAACCAGTAATACTTTACTGTAATGCTTCAAAGTTCCATCTTAGTGCAGTTATTCTTCAAGTGAGTAGACCAGTAGCCTATGTGTCTAGAACTCTTACCCAAACTAAGATGCAGTATGTTCAGATTGAGAAGGAACTTTTGGCAATTGTGTTTGCATATTAGAAGTTCCATGATTATATTTATGGCCGAGCTGTCCATATTGAGACTGATCATCAACCTGTAGTCCCTATTTTAAAAAAGCCTATGCATACAGCTCCAGCAAGACTACAAAGAATGATGCTCAGATTACAAAAGTTGGTTTGTCTTTTTGGCTTTTCCCGGTTAGGGGTTGCCACAGCGGAATGCCGGTCCACTAATGATTGGCAGTAGATTTTTTTATGGTGCCGAGTTGCCAGCCCGACGCCCAACCTTTTTATCGAAGGCACGCCCATTCACACGTCTTTCGGAGGCCACTCGACCGCAGGGGGGACATGCATACTCCACACAGAAGGCACTCCAACTGTGAATCGAACAGGAGAACCTCTTGCTGTGAGGCAGCAACTCTACCACTGTACCACCGCGGCTTCCGCTCAAATTACAAAAGTACAACTTCAAAATGATCTATACAAAAGGCAAACTTCTTTATCTGGCTGATAGCTTATCTAGATCGTCCAGAAATACCACTAAAAAGCTTGATGCAGAGAATTTCGACTTCGATGTCATGGAAGTGCGTAATTTTTCTATCACAAGACTTGATGAGCTAAGACATCAAACAAAGCCTGATCCAATTTTGCAGACGCTCAACCACTTTATCGATGGTGGACGGCCATCAAAGCAATCTTGTTTACCAACAGAAGTGCAACCTTATTTTTCTTACAGAGATGAGATGCTGATGGAAGACGGTATCATCTTCAAAGGTCCTAAAGTTGTTGTTCCTACTTCCTTACAACATGAGTACATCCAAATTTTGCATCGTGGCCACCCAGGTTTTGAAGCTGCCAAAAGCAGGGCAAGAGGACTAGTATTTTGGCCTTCTCTGTCAAAAGACATCGATTAATTACTTTCAT